>NC_060119.1:334228632-334531662 GCF_021461395.2 Schistocerca americana | reverse complement strand
CACGTTCAGATCCCTGATATTTGTTGTACTTGCGCCAGGAATTGGGTCCCTGTGGGGATAATCGATGTAGTGGTTCCTCGTCAGTCGATAAGGTGTGACAGTAAAGTGCCATTATAGCCTTTTCCATTGCATCAATACTGTGAGTATTTTGTCTTATTGCCAGTCCGTAGCCTCTCTGCAGTCTGTTGATTACCTCGTCTGTAAATCTTTTAGCTCCACCCAAAGGTTTTCCATCGCTGAGTACTTGGCCTTTCATTGTGGTCTTCAGTCGACGCAGCCTTGTTCCCATAAGTTTCTGAACGTGACCTGTGCACTCCTGTTTAGTAATGGTAACATCATTTCCATAAGGTTTCATCTCAGATACAGCAGCAAAAGACTTCGAATCACCATCAACCAGAAACTGTAGGTATCTGACCTTGTACCACAGAAGAGAGCGACTGACAATGTCTTTCACACCGGAAACTTCCATGGCCCCACTAGACCCACTGTAATTCCTTCGACAGTTTTCTGCATGCTCATCCTTCACTCTTTTAGGACACCTACAGTGCTTGGATTTAATTAAACATCTATAACTTTTGTAGTATCAGAACCCCATTATGTGAAGTGTGCCCGCGCCTTTGCCACGTACCATCTAGAGCGACAGTCAGGTCCCAAGGATTCCGAACATCGGGAATTTCTTCATTCACCGCCACAGCCTCCTCCACTGCTTCTTTCATGGATTCTTGGGCAATATCTTCAACAAATTTTGAGAATTTCGTTGGCGGTGGTGGTATATTCATTACACCACAAAACATTTGACCAGCAGAGTATCCCTTACCGATTGATCTTGGAGCATAAACACATCTAATATTTACACCATAGTACTTGCTTTTCTCACTATCAGATTCACCTTGGCCTATTTCGACATATTCTGAGTTCCAAAATGAAACACTGTGACGACAACTAGTACAATGGAGACAGATTTCTGCTGCAAGTCCTATGTGTCGCTTGACAGTTACTGACATATTCAATTCGCAACATTCCTAACACAGTACTGAAGTCTCAATCACCTTTGAGAGCAATGAAATGTTAATAATTTCGTTCACATTCTCCAATAAACTGCAGTATTTTTCAGTTGATCCATGCAACTTCTCGCTTGTGCTAGAGACAGGAGTAGATTTCACTTCATGAATATTTTCAGAATCATTTCCCAAGGTCGGAGAAATTGTCACAGTTCCACTAGTGTACCTCGGAGGTGGCTTCTTCCTCCTGTAAACTCTGTTATTACATCGAGGCATATTTGATAAGTTCCTGTTACGAAATAGAAATACAACACAAACCGTGCCATAACCACCAAATGCTCAATGTAAACAACAGTATCCAAAGACTACAATACGCAGACAAAACAATTGCCTATCAAATCGTGTTGCCAACATAATATAAAGTCTTTGGAAAGACCGGAAGTTTTGAAAAACGATGTTTTCAATGAACATGTATCCATGGAAATTCAATGTCGCGACATGCCCTCTGCAGCACATTATTGAAAATAGTATTTTCAATACTTGGAGTTGAGCTACAGGTAAGATTAATATGTCATTTTAAAGAGAAGGATCTGTAGTAGTTTATTTCACAATAAACTGAAAACCCAACATTTCATCATTTTTAGGTTCCGGGTCCCGTTAACTGCCATAACTTAAGGTCAGCGGCGAAAGGGCGCATTGCCACCGGATGTCAGTTCTACACTACAGTGACAGGTGCTCTATTTTAATGCGGTAAGTAATATTTTGTGCAGTGATCTTACTAACAGCAGTAGTAGACAACTTTAAAACGAGGTACAGAAAATAGTAACTTCTCAGAGGTGGATGGAGAAGAGATTTTTGGAAGCCTTTACTGTCATTTCGAGTGTTATCGCTACGATTCCACCGGCGGGCCTGTTGAGGTTGGACAAAGCAGTTTCCTTTGTCCCCAGTGAGGTAGGGCTCGCCGTGCCGCTGCCTACGTGTTGCGCCCCTGCCGTAGGCAACCAGCGCTGCTTTCGTGTCATGCTGCATCAGCGTCTCCACGGCAGCAGGGGCCGCCGCGCCCCAGGCTATTAAACTTTCATAAACGCACTCCCTACTCCATGCTCCTGATCCCAACGGGTCCTGCCTCTTTGCTTAGCTCCCCCATATCCCCAGCGCCGCACCATCATTGCCCTGTTGCAGAACAGGTCGAGGGCAAGACCTTTGCACGCTTGTAGGCATCTGACAAGACAAAGAGATCCTTACACTCATATGTTTCTTCTGCATATACTGAAAGACCAAAACATTAGGGCCCCAGCTGACAGCGAAATGGATGCATTTTGGCGACGTTATGGTGGCGAGAAGTGGAAAATTAAGAATGCCTCCGGGGTCGAAAAGGAATGGACAGGCTTTCTAGTGACGACACGAGCCGCAAATTGGGAGATCCACTGACATAAGCTAGGTAAACAAAAGCCACATTTTTAAGGCCCAGATCCAGAAAACGTTTGTCCGAGAAACGATGAAGCTGGCCTAATGTTCACATCTTTCTGTCGTGAGCCAATGCACTAAAATAATCGAAAAAGTAATGCACTCAAGAGCAGTTGCTCACTTCAGCAGAAGCAATTTACTTAGCATATCACACCTAGGATTCCTGAAGGGTTTCTTAACTGAGAATACTATTTATACACTCACTAATCAAATAGTACAAGCAATAAATAATAATATATCGCCAGTCAGTATTTTCTGTAATCTTTCCATGGTGTTTGATTGTGTATATCATGACATTCTCTTAAAAAAAAAAATCTAGAGTATTACGGAATTTCCTTAAGGGGGTCCCACAGGATTTAATTTTAGTTCCACAACTATTTCGTCTATATGTAACTGACATTCAACATGCCAAATTGGCACTTTCTGCCTACAGTATTAGTATTATAATAAATACCACTAGAGAGGAAGCAACAGAAGAGTTGGTAAATGATATTTTCCAAAGAACTATTACGTGGTTCCCTGAAAATAGATTCTCCTTAAATTTTGAACGATACCCACTACGTTCAGATCTGTAAAACAAATAGTTATAGCAACAATTGATCTAATACATCAACAGGAGGCAGAGAATAGGATAGAATGTTCCAGATTTTTGGGTGTAGATACCAACGAAAAGTTGAACTGGAAGGAGCATATCTCTGTACTTCTCAAACAATCAAATTCAACCAGTTTTGGTCTTTGAATAACTGCTAATCCTGAAAAGAAACCCCTGACATATTTTGCGTATTTCCACTCAATACTGTCATACACAATTATTTTCTGGGATATCTCATAACTTACAAACAAAGTATTGATTGTACAGAAGCGGGCAGTAAGTATACTATGTGGTGTTCACCCACGGATACATGTGGGTATCTCTTCAAGAAGCCACACATTTAAACTGCTCCGTTGCAGGGCATGTATTCGCTAATGAAATACTTCACAAGAAATACACCCCAATTTGAGAAAAACAATAATGTACGTACCTACAATACTAGAGGGATAAGCGACCTTCATTACTATTAATCCTATCAGTGACTCAGAAAGGTGTCCAATATGCTGCAACAAAAATTTTTAATAATTTGCCCAATGATGTTTAAAGCTTTGCCGGCGTACTGATTGTTCCATAAAAACACGGCAGAACTGCCGGATGTCAGTAACGTCCTGCCACGATATTTCGGCGCAGAGTCTTCTGGCCATCTTCAGGTTACCACTGTAGTAGTACTGGCGAGTACGCGCTGAGCTCTGTTATTTAATGCCTACTGAGGTGACATTGCGCATGCGCTGCTCAGCGTGCGCGTTCATAACAACTCCGTGCGCTGCGCCTCGCGCCCTCCACGGTGAAAGCTTGGCGTATCGATATCAGGTCGATTTTCATCTTTATGCAGATAACTACGTCGGCTACGAAGATTCTCTATAACAGGATTCCAAGCAGAGTTTGGCTGATAACCGCTATCTCGATTGATGAGAGTCTCGTTGTCAGACAATCTTATTTCCACAGATTCATTGATAATCGAGCTCCAAAAGTTTGATGTAGGGGCCAAAATTATTGTGTCGTTCTAATTCATGGAATGGTCTGTGGAAATACAATGTTCGGCGACTGCGGACTTGGTGGGTTCGAGAAGGCGAGTATGCCGTTGGTGTTCCACAATGCGTTCCTGCACAGTTCGTGTTGTTTGCCCTATATATGATTTGCCGCATTCACACGGAATTTTGTAAACACCTGATTTACGCAGGCCCAGGTCGTCTTTAACGGATCCCACCAGTGGTGAAATTTTGGAAGGAGGGCGAAAGATGACTCTCACTTGATACTTTCTCAATATTCTGCCTATCTGCGAAGAAATGTTCCCAATAAATGGTAGATAAGCAGTCGACCTGAAGGCCTCTTCCTCTTCCTTGTTCCGTCGTTTGTAGGTCGTTTGTTCACTTGCCTCGTTTAAAAGCCATTCTTCAGAAATACTTTTTGCAGGTGTTCCAGTTCCGCTTGAAGATTGTCGGCGTCAGAGATGGTATGGGCACGGTGGATCAAGGTTTTGAGAACGCCCATTGCTTGTGCTGGATGGTGGCAACTAGTAGCTTGCAGATACAGGTCTGTATGAGTGGGCTTTGTGTACACCGAGTGACCAAGTGTGCCATCACTCTTACGTCGCACCAAGACGCCTAAAAGTGGCAAACAACCATTTTTCTCTATGTCCATGGTAAAGTTTATGTTTTCATGTATGGAGTTCATGTGACGTAAAAATTCTTGGAGACCGTCCAGACCATGAGGCAACACTATAAAAGTGTCGTCAACGTATCGCCAAAATAGTGTCGGTTTAAAAGTGGCACAGTCGAGTGCTCTCTCCTCACCTCAGTATGGCTTTAAATAGCAGAGCTCAGCGCGTACTCGCCAGTACTTCTACAGTAGTACTCACCTGAAGATGGCTAGAAGACTCTGCGCCGAAATATCGTTGCAGGACGTTACTGACATCCGACAGTTCTCCCGTGTTTTTATGGAACTACTTGCCCAATAATATACAATGCGTGATAGATACGAGTAGCGAAGCAAATTTTAAATCTAATTTAAAATCATTTCTCCTGGATAACTCCTATTTCACTGACGAATTTCTGCATAACACCTGATATCCAGTAAAAAAAGGTATAGTTGCATGAGTAAAACTAAAAATAGTAATGTGTCCATTACCGTTGATACTAGTCATGTATTCCATGTCCTGTAAGCTGACTCGTTCCACATCATTTAGATAAAAGACTCGTTCAAATTATCTAAACAGAAGCTGGTTGAAGTACGATGAAACCACGACAAGGCCATAAGAAGACGGACGTTCACGCCTTGTCACAGAACGGGGAGATGCTTTCCCACTCTTTAAAGCAGTATAGGCGTCAATCAGTGAGAGATGTGACGACACAATATAATGCTGATGTAGGTGCCATTGTTTCGAAGTTCAACGTTCAGTGCTTATTGTATTGCCATCGTCAGTTACGACTGCAGCGGGTACGAGATTACCGAACTTTGGCCAAGGATGAATGGAAACGCGTGGTCTGGTCGGATGAATCAGGTTTCGTGTTACACAGAGTCGATGGTCGTGTTCAGATATACCTTTACCCAGGCGAACATCTGTTCTAAACATATAGTCGTACATGTGCGAATGACGTAGGCTGGATGCTGTCAAGGGCGCGTATAGGACCTGCTTTATTAATCAAAAACACCACGATATCTGTACACTTTGCGGACCACCTGAGGTTCTTCCCGCTTCATGCCGATGTTAATAGCGCGTTCCAACATAATAACTGTCAATGTCACAGGGCCTGAATCGTGCTACAGGGGTTTGAGGGGCACGATAGTGATTTTATGCTGATGTCTTGATCACAAAATTCACCGGATTTAATCCCGATGGGTCGCTACTGGGAGACGGCTCCACGTCCATAAACCTCCAACCGTAATTTTCGAGAACTGAGTCGCTCGCGTGTAGACATCTGGTGCCACAAGCCTGTTAAACCTACCGATGAGCCGTCTAATCCACGCCACACGTAGTTGTTAAGGCACTGCGTTCCAAAAGTGGGCGAACACGGTGTTACGCACCTGGTCGGTCGTAATGTTTGGACTCAATCGTGATTTTCCTCAATGACTTCCTAATCAAGATCCACAGGTGTCGAAGTTAGTCACCAACTTCACAATGGATACTGTTTTCTCGGTGGCCGAGCGGTTCTAGGCGCTTCAGTCCGGAACCGCGTGACTGCTACGGTCGCAGGTTCGAATCCTGCCTCGGGCATGGATGTGTGTGATGTCCTTAGGTTAGTTAGGTTTAAATAGTTCTAAGTTCTAGGGGACTGATGACCTCAGATGTTAAGTCCCATAGTGCTCCCAACTTCACAATGGCTACTGTTTTTCTCCTCGCGTTTTCGAGCGTATTCACTGTCAAAGAAAGCAGAACACCAGGAAAGCAAAGGAGACGTTAATTTACTAGATCAAGTGGCCTTCTTTCTGCTGTAACTCTGAAATTCTCAGAAACCATCCATCGGTGTTCACACACATTTAGAGCTATGCCTTTTGTTAACCACAGCAACGCAGCTGTTCATGAAAACTTCTACCGTCGTTTCGTACAGGACATAAACGGTTATAAAAATGATGAAAATAGCCAAACAAACAAGCATTTTCTAATGGAATGCGTTTTAGTCTATACAAACATTTTAAGAGTCGTCATTTTCTTATTCAACCTCATTTGCTCTTGGACATTTTGGGTTAGTTAGTGTTTTTATCAAACAACAGTATACATTGCAACGGTACACAGACCCTAAGCGACTTAGATAAAAATCTGCAAGTTGCAGAAAGTACCAATTTACTCTAAATAATGAAAAGGAGTCCGCTAAATTTCAGCTATACGATAAATCACACGAACCTAAATTCAACTTACTTAGGGATTACTTCTTCTTTTCCTTCAGCGTCTGTCGAGCGTACTTGCAGGGTCCGCTACATGGGTCCGTTGTCTCCATTTCGCTCTATCACAGGCTGCATCTGGATGGATGTTCACGCAGTTAAGGTCTCCACGAATCGTATCAGCCCAACGTTGCTTAGGTCGTCCTTTGGGCCTACTGCCGACGACTTCAAGTGTGTAACCCGCCTTCGCAATAGAGTCATCACTGACCCGTAAAACTTGCCCAAACCATCGAAGACGATTCTCACGCATCTTGTCTTGGATCGGTCCTACACCAAACTGTTCCCTTAATGCTGTTATTAGGAACGTGATCTAACTTACTGAGGCCCGCTGTTCACCATAGAATCCTCGTTTCCATTATACTTAGGCAGCGTTCTGTCTCAACTGCAGTCTGCCAGCACTCACAACCATACAAGGCGACTGGTCGGATGATAGTGCGACAGATTTTTCATTTTAAATTATCTTTCATCCTGCGGTCGCCAGTGACTCCGGTTGTTGTTCGCTACTTCACCCAGGCTTCTTCAGTTCTGGTGTTGACCTCTTCGCTGAGTCAGCCGTCAAGGGTGGTCGTTGAACCAAAGTATTTAAACATACTGACACGAGTCATATCTTCCCCATTAATCGTGATGGTTCCCATTTCATGTCTGTCTGATGTCATGTACTCGGTTTCTTCAAATTAAGGCGCAAACCGTGTTGCGCCAACCGGTCACTCCATTCTTGAGTTAGGCTCTGCAGATCAAGTTTGTTTTCTACTGCCAGGATCACGTCGTCAGTATAAAGTAGGGCCCATGGTAATACTTAGAGATTACAATTAGGAATAACTTCAATTGGAACGATCACATACATAATAGTGTGCGAAGATCAAGCCACAGACTGCCGTGGAAATGGAAATGCCGTGTGGCTAGGGCCTCCGGTCGGGTTGACGTTCACCTGGTGCAAGTCTTTCGAGTTGACACCAGTTCGGCGACTTGCGAGTCGATGGGGATGAAATGCTGATGATAAGGACAACAACACCCAGTCCCTGAGCAGAGAAAATCTCAAACCCAGCTGGGAATCGAACCCGGGTTGTTAGGTATGACATCCCGTCGCGCTGACTATTCAGCTACCAGGGGCGGACAAGACTGCGATTCATTGGAAGAACACTTCGAACATGTAACGGGGCTGCTCGTGGTCTAGTGGCTACCGTGGTTGCCTCTGGATCACATGGTCCCGGTTTCGATTCCCGGCTTGGTCGCGGGTTTCCTCCAACCGGGGAATTGGTGTCTGTGTTGTCCTCAAATTTCATAATCATTCGGGAACGTGGCGAGATTAGACTGTGGAAAGATTGGGAATTTTTGCGGACGCTGATAACCATGCAGTTGAGCGCCGCACAAACCAAAATCATCGTCATCATCATCATCATCATCTGGAGTATTGCTAAGTGGTGTGGGGTCCACATACGATAGGATTGACGGAGGACATCGAAAAAGTTCATAGAAGGGCAGGTTGTTTAGAACTATCGTGAAATAGGGGAGAGAGCGCCACTTACGTATATGATACGAAAATTGAGACGTCAATCATTAGAACAAAGGCGTTTTTCGTTGCGACAGGATCTTCTCATCAAATTTCTACCACCAACTTCCCCCTCAGAGAGTGAAAATATTTTGTTGGAGCCGAAATACATAGGGAGGAACGATCATCATAATAAAATAAGAAAAAAAGGGCGTAAGTGTTCGTTACTCCCGCACGCTGTGCGAGAGTGGAATGGTAGAGAACTATCTTGAAGATGGTTCGAGGAACCGTCTGGCAGGCACTTAATTGTGAATTTCAGAGCAGTCAAGTAGACATAGATACACACAGTATTAATACGTAGTTTTTATTTCGAAAATTGATCAGGTACGAGAAAAACTCGCCCTATGAGGTTTCCGTACAAACTTAATTACAGACAGTTCATCTATACTGGGAACGGGGAATCCCGACGATTTTTGTCTGTTATCAACATCGATATTGGCAAGATATCGGACTTTTAATTTTGAAGTCTGGTAAGAAGAGAGGAAAGACATAGTTTCTTCATATGATACGGTTACAAATCAACAACTTCCCGTTTTCTTTAATTTACTAGTTCTGTAAAACCTTGCATCTTTCAAATTTGATGATTCCAGGTCAACGGGAGGTACCCCAGAGGTTTTGTTGAGTGAGTTTGCGAGTGTCAAAATGTATGACATAAATGGTCGTATCCTTTGATTGCACTGACTTAGAAGTTTACATTAATTACGCCACCAAGGGACCATGGACATTAGTGTGTATAAACAGACGGACGAACGGGCAGACAATCGGATAAGAAAAAACAAAATTTTTTTCGTGTGATATAACTACAAATTAACAATTTTCGAATTTTTTCCTTAAGTTGTATTGTGAAAAATTGCTTCTTGCCGAATTTCTTGATTCTAGGTCAACGGAGAGTACAGTATAGGTTATATAGAGTTGTATTGTATGTATTGGACGTTAACAGGGGCCTAGAAATGACCGAGAGGCTCTGTCCCCGCCGCAGCCGCAGTGGTCCACAACCCCACGACGACTACCGCAGTCCACTTCACCCCTCCGCCGCCCCACACCGAACCCAGGGTTATTATATTTAGTTTCCGAGTATCAAAATAGGTGACATAAGCGACCGCACATTTGACTGCATTGACTAAAAAGGCTCAATTTTGTTTATGGCCAAGAGACCGTAGACCTTAGTAAGCTATATAATTTCAATTAACTTGTTCCCGAAAAAAAGGATTTTTAAGAGTCGGACAGACAGAAAAACACAACAGTATGATTCTATAATGGTTCAACATTTACAAATTGAGGTATGAAACGCTAAAAACAGCATCATTGTAGACATTTGATAAGTCAATTTTATCTCCGGGTATATAATGCTAATATAATCGTCATATGAGAACGAAGGGCGTACTTTAAAAACAATCAATGTAAACATGACGATGAACCACTATAGTTCTGGAGTATAGCTGTGATTCTGGAGAACTCAAATCATTCTAAATGCGATTTATTGTCAGAGAATACTCGTAAAAAATTTCGCGTTATGCAGCGATGCTGGAGGGATGAAATGCGCAAGGTACACTATGTGATCAAAAGTATCCGGACACCTGGCTGAAAATGACGTACAAGTTCGTGGCGCTTTCCATCGACAACGGTGGAACTCAATATGGTGTTGGCCCACCCTTAGCCTTGATAACAGCTTCCACGCTCGCACGCATCCCTTCAATCAGTTGCTGGATTCTTGGGGGAATGGAAGCCCATCTTCACGGAGTGCTGCACTGAGGAGAGGTGTCGATATCGGTCGGTGAGGCCTGGCACGAAGTCGCCGTTCCAAAACATCCCAAAGGCGTTCTATAGGATTCAGGTCAGGACTCTGCAGGCCTGTCCATTAAAGGGATCTTATTGTCGAGTAACCACTCCGCCACAGGCCGTGTATTATGAACACGTGCTCGATAGTGTTGAAAGATGCAGTCGTCATCCCAAAATTGCTCTTCGACGGTGGGAAGCAAGATGGTACTTAAAACATAAATGTAGGCCTGTGCTGTGATAGTGCCAGGCAAAACAACAGAGTTGCAAGCCCCCTCCATGAAAAACCGACCACACCATAACACCACCGCCTCCGAATTTTACTGTTGACACTACACACGCTGGCAGATGACGTTCACCAGGCATTCGCCATACCTACACCCTGCCATCTGATCGTTACATTGTGTACCGTGATTCGTCACTCCACAGAACGTTTTTCCACTGTTCAATCGTCCAATGTTACGCTCCTTACAACAAGCGAGATGTCGTTTGGAATTTACGGGCGTGATGTATGGCTTATGAGCAGCTGCTCGACCGTGATATCCAAGTTTTTTCACCTGCCGACTAGCTGTCGTAGTACTTGCATTGGATCCTGAGGCAGTTTGGAATTCTTCTGTGATGGTCTGCATAGATGTCTGCCTATTACACATTAAAACCTTCTTCAACTGTCGGTGGCCTCTGTCAGTCATCAGACGAGGTCGGCCGGTACGCTTTTGTGTTGTGTGTGTCCCTTCACGTTTCCACTTCATTATCACATCGGAAGGAGTGGACCTAAGGATGTTTAGGAGTGTGGAAATCTCGCGTACAGACGTATGACACAAGTGACACCCAATCACCTGACCACGTTCGAAGTCTGTAAGTTCCGCGGATCACCCCATTCTGCTCTCTCACGATGTCTAATGACTACTGAGGTCGCTGATATGGAGTACCTGATGGTAGGTGGCAGCACATTGCATCTAATATGAAAAATGTATGTTAGCAGCACGTATATCTCTATTATATAACGAAATCAGATAACAGTATGTAAAAATAACAATTAATATCTACATTATGAATACAGTCGAAGAAAATGAATGAAGAAATCCTCGATCTTTCTCGGAAAAAGTGCTTTTCTGTCTCCATGGTAATGAAAACGTTCTGTGTCTTACGTGACTGGGACTTCGTTAACCCATACCGTGCATATGTAAGTCAGGATGGTCAAGATATGCAATACCTGTTCAAGTGGTCATGGGCAGCTGATGGATGCCCAGCGCACGTGAAACTTGGTCTCTCTTCGTTGTACTCATCGTTTGACTGGTTCCTGGTGTTTCCACTTCAAGGCTCTCGATCTATTTCACTCTCTGGACTTTTCATTCAGCTACGTTGTCTTCAGTGTCTGTCCATCTTTCCGCGATTTTTAGCGACTCACTATTGACACCCTCATTCTGTCGGCCAGTGTCTCCCGGTCGTGTCCAGTTCCGGTTACTACACTCGTAGTTCCATTGAGTTTCGCCAACTGACGGCCCCGACAGTAGAGAGTGATATAAGTACCATGAAGGAGTCATGATCGGCAGACATAGTCCATGTCGAAGGATTACCGAACTATCGTCTGTCAAAGATAAAACTTCGCTATCAATTCTGTAGTGTTATTGTTCATGTGTAATTTTAATGGATTCCTTCCCTTTTTGTTAAAATTTTCCCTATGTTTATACGTTGCATATCAAAAAAAAAGTGAGGCACCCAGAAGGGGAGGAGGGAATAACTTGATAGGTTGAAAGGATACGAAATGCAAGTAGGAGCGCAGCAGGGCTTCTAAAACCAAACAATCCAAGAAGGCCATGTCACCTTTCCGAGCCACACATCGTTCTGTAACAGCACCATTCCCCTCTACTGCAGTCACACACCAGTATTTTACTGGACAATAAATCATAAAAGCCAGTCAGAGCCGAGTATATTTACCAGCCATTAAAATTAATCAGCGGATCACATCCCAGTATTTTACCATCCACTAATTGAAACACCCAGTCCTCTTTTTTGTTTTCTGTACCTCCAAATTGAGAACAAGCATAGTGTGATTACTGTAGCACTCTTGGTGACAGGCACAATGGACCCTCAAATTAAATAATACGCAAGCTTCATTAGCAACACACACATACACACACACACAAATTGTACAAAAAGCCTCACAATTGTTCCGGCATAACATCAAGTGCCGGCATGTTGGCCTGAAGAGTAACAGCCGAGAAGGCTGTGAGACGACGCCAGCCAATAGAATGCTGAGAAGGACGACACCATGACAGGAGCGGAACCTATATGAAGACCATATAAGCGCTACTCCAGCTAGCCTAGGCCGCACTAGAAGACGAGCCATGACTTGTGATCTATATCAATTGCTTGTATGGAAACAGTATATATCGAAGGACATTGATTATTTGCGCGTCACTAAATGCTTGTGGTACCCCTTTGTGATAAGGTAAAGTTAATTATTGTCAATTCAGTTTACAGTAGTAAAGTCCATTAAGAAGACTTTGTTGAATGTTGTCTAGCTATCAGAGAAAACAGCTTCTGTGACGGTACGTCACATAAATATTGACATTTTTATCAGTTGTAAACCGAAGGTAAAGTATTTTATGAATATTATTAGTGTAAAAGATATAGTTAATGTTCTTGAAACAACTGATATGCAGCAATAATTTAAGAGTAGCGTCTTTATTTAATATCTATGAAAACAAAAAAGGATCGAAAGAGACACGATTGTACGGCCGAGGAGGAAGGACGTATTTTATGGTACACACACTGTTTTGTTTCGCTAAACGTAAGGCAGCCATTGAGCGGCTACACATATTTTATGTAAGTTATTCGTATTTCTGATACAATAAACTTGTTATTCTTATCACAAATTGAATTTCCTTGTAATAGTTGTAACCTCAAATGCTTCCTAATTATCTTTAATGAGCATTTTTTCAGTAATTTACGCTGCGATAAGCTAATCTTCCGATGCAGCCTCTGGACGGCCCTTACGCGCCGAAGTATTAATTTATTTTTCAAAGTGTTAACAGTAAATGTAAATGCGAGAGATTTCGTTGTAAGAACCTTTCTAAATTGCAACAGATAATTGATTTACGTTAAAGTTCATTTTTTAAATTATGCAGATTGCATGAGTTCAGTAAGTTTCATCTTGGCCACTCCAGGCCGCAGCTCGTGGTCGTGCGGTAGCGTTCTCGCTCCCCACGCCCGGGTTCCCGGGCTCGATTACCGACGGGGTCAGGGATTTTCTCTGCCTCGTGATGCCTGGGTGTTGTGTGATGTCCTTAGGTTAGTTAGATTTAAGTAGTTCTAAGTTCTAGGGGACTGATGACCATAGCTGTTAAGTCCCATAGTGCTCAGAGCCATTTTGGCCACTCCACGGCAACAATCGAAATTCTCTCGAGCCTTGCTTTGCAACCAATAAATAGAAATTACCAAAATTACATTCAATTCAGTTAACGGCAACTATATTTTAGTCATCACGTTCAAAATCTAAAGTTGGTACATGAATAACTGAGGCCCTTCAAGAACCCGTTTCATATTTACTTATGCACGTAAGTAAAAGTGATAAGAAAAGACAATATCCCTCAGAGAATCATGCACTAACAAAAGAAAAATTCATGCTGATAAATTAAAAATAAAATATATATGTAATTTTTTGTATATAACGTAACTAATGGCACCGCCGTCACACTTCCTAAGCACCCTGCATTAAACGAGTGGGCAGGATTCCATATTGGCGACTAGTTATTAGAAGAACCCAGTGCCTGGCGGCCACGAAATTTTCTTTTATGTTTTGCTGGTGCCTTCATTCTCTCTTGTCTACTTTGTAGGAGTGTTTGCTTACTTCAACAGTCTCTTATCGTCTGTTATCTTGGCTTTATTTTGCAGGGGCGTTTACTTGCTTTAACTGTCTCTTATCATGCAGAAATTTTCCTTGCTTTTGTACTTATTTACTTGCTTGCCTTGTCTGTTTCTTACATTTCTCTCCTCCAACACGCCCACCTACCTATCCCATCTCCTCCTCAGGTGCCACAGCTGCAAGTGTTAGACGCAACACGGCTAATGCAAATGTTTCAGTTCCAGACTCAGAAAATACCTACACTGCTCAACACGGTGCTGCAGATACTGGCCAACACTGCATGCCTGATGGAACAAGTACCACTGAATCGTGGTTTATTTTCAAAGAATATTCTTAACAATTTATTTTATTTACTAGCGATTCATCAAGAACATTAACACATTTAATCACACTATGTAAGCATGGAAGTGCTTGCCAGGGAGCGACTGATGAAATCATAACCAAATTCCTTTTAACAAATGGGAATTTTATTCACTTTAATAGTGCCTAAAAGCATTTTTTTAAAAGAAACAGATTTAAAATTATAATAAGAAGGCACCCTCTAAATATCAAAGTTACAATTTATTCAGAGGCAGAAAGAAACAAGTTTTGACTGTGTGAGCTTTCGGGCAGAGAACCTTGCCGCTCCCTTTTGACACGGCCATAGTTGCGACCGCCCACAACAACCTCTGAAAGACTACACTGGTGCAAATCTGCAACACACCAGATAAGATTAAACTAGGAGTTTTAACAATTTACACAAGCACACAAACTGTGCTGGGGAGATTACCGAACAACCCGAACCGCAGGTTGCTCTAACCCGCCCCTACTCCACAAGGGAAAAACGGACCACCCAATTTACAAACAACAACCTTCTCGCGGGTGGGCAAACGGAGAAGAGTGGTGGGACGACCCTAAAGCAAAACGGCTGGTGACCTCACCAAGAAAACAAGTAGAATTTAACAATTTTAAATAAAACAACATATCACCAATCACTTAACTTCTAATAAACTGCGATTTCTCGAGAAGACCTGGCGCAGCACCCCCAAATCGCTCTCCCGAACCGTCCGCTGCCAGCCGCTTCAACGGACGCAGGAAGGCGCGCCGATCTCCTGTCTCACGGCGTTGCAGCTCGCACCGGCCAGACTGATGTTGTGGGTTGACTCCTGTAGCTCTCGAGTCGACCGCGAAGTCACTACCTCTCGCTATACGCCGCGGCCCACTGGACTCACGTTGCGACCTCACATGCGCCGACGCTCAAGACGTACAAGTCGTCTTGTGTCTCAGTGCGCGACCGACCAACCGATCGATCCAACCACAAATGACCATTGCCTGAGAAAACTCGAGCAGACTGGCGGCCTAACGTGCAGACTCAGATGCAGGAACTAAGCCCCGACCGGGCGACCACTCGCTGAGTTCTTTTACTGGCGGAGTGGAAAGACTCTCATTTTGCCGGATTTAAAGGTTGATCTGAACAACAGACATACTAGCACTCCGAACGACAAACAGACACTAACTGCCTAATAAATGCGGACGAGAGACAGACTAGCAAGCTGGGGACGAGAGACTGACCCAGACTGACTGGCTGCCGAGCTGATAGCGCCCCTTAAATGCACGTGAACAGGCGACCTTTCTCCTTTCCCACCAGAGGGAGACACCAAAGCTGCGATTGCCACAGCGGCGCCACTGCCAGAAACGCAGGGCGACTGCTTCACACTACCCGCTGCGGCGCGCTCTTCAGAACAGCAGTTTTTACCACTGCTCAACCACCTATAGCAGCTAGTGCTATACCACGTTTTTGCCAGTTTCATGAACAAGAGGAGGAATTGCTCCAGTGGCTACAACACTTTGAATCCCATGTGACTGTTCACAACATACTAGGTGCTCTGAAAAGCCATTACTTTCTCTCCACAGTAGGCAGTGCGGTTTTCCAACTGAGCCAGAAACTATTTCCTAACGCCACTCCGAGTGAACTTTCGTATGAACAGGTTGTAGATTCACTAACTAACTGTAATGACCAACAAATGAATGTGGTAGCAGCTAAGTTTCAGTTCTTTAATTGCAAAAAACTGTCCGAACAAACTTACCACGAGTGGGTAACAGATTTGTATGGTATGATGAAGAAATGCAAATTAAAATGTGATTTTGGTGCTTTATATTAAGATGTGATTGTATACAATGTACCTGATGTCAAACTCAGGTAGTGTGAATCCTAGATCAGTACAATGCAGGTGCCCTGTCTGTGATAAATTTTAGCAGCCAGCAATTTGTCAGGTTGAGTCTCTTGTTTGCGACTGGCCCATTCAGCGGAAGCTTATGCTCGCCACACTGCATGAACACCTCTCCACGCCTCATAAGCAGCTTGCTAAACAGGCAGCTACAGAGGCAAACAGTGTTAAGTCTTTACTTCTGTGTTATTCATGGCACCAATGCCAAGACTGCCCTCCTGGCACACTCAGTCAGTAAGGTCTCAGATGAGACTTATTCTAAATTTAGGAAGCATAACTGGTTGTAGCGACATGACTAGTCTTGCTGACAATGGCACGTATGTATTTACACAGTTGCAAATCATTTTATGTTTCACCATGTCGACATAAATGCATGTGTGCTTTGTCAGACAAGTCAAGACTTGTTGACATCTGCACTTGCATATTCAAGATGTTACAATTTCATTTCAACTACAGACAGCTTTCCGTTTCTTTAAATCAGGTAATGGCTCATTCACGATCAGATGGCTTTTACAACACCATTTTATGACCCAGTAGCTGATATCCATTGACAGCAATTTATTTCTATTAATCTTTGAATAAAGCCAAGCACTTGAGGGTAAAAGATAGTCAGCCCAACTGGTGCATAGTGGGTGTATCGTGTAAACTGACTGCCATTGCCCCACAATACTAGTCGATATGATTGGGGTAAAGGCAGTCATTTCAGTTGACCGTCATTGCCTCACACAACAGTGTCCACTAAGTGTTCGAAGTAATGATAGTCACCACGATTATGGTAGTGCTTGTCCTCATGTAAGCTGAATTTTATTTCCTCACAATAGTATACGCCAACGGGCTAGCCGCAGTGGTACCACCGGTTCCCATCAGATCACCAAAGTTAAGCACTGCCGAACTGGGCTATTACTTCTTTGGGCGACCACTCATTCTGCTAATCGCTATTGGCAAGCGGGTTGCACTCAGCCCTTGTGCGGCAAGATGAGGAGCTACTTGAGTGAGAAGTAGCGGCTTCAGTCTCGTAAACTGACATACGGCAGGGAGATCAGTGTGCTGACCACAAGCCCCTCCATATCTACATCCTGTGACGCCTGTGGGCTGAGGATGACATGGTTGCTGGTGGCCACCATTGGGCCTTCTAGGCCTGTTCGGACGGGGTTTAGCAGAGTTTTTCACACTAGTATACATCATGTGTTAGGGGTGATAATAGTCTCCCTGTAAACTGACCATCATTCCACACCTAACAGTGTAGAGGGTAATGGCAGTCATACTTTCAGCTGAATATCAATAGCCAAATAGTGTCCACCATTTGTTTGCAACAAATGCAACAATGTAACATTGCTGATTTATGGGATGATATGTTACAGTTTTGCTCAGACATCACGACGTGGGCCAATTTGTTACAATTTTTCTGTAACATGACGATCTATGGAGGTAAAGTGTCATATAGTCTCCACTTTGCAGCAGAACTTATTATGAACAGAAAATGACATGTCTCGTATTGCAAGATAAAGTTAATATCATACCATGGGGACACAATAATATTTGACTTACCTAAACAAACGTGTCATACTACTGTTCAGTAAAAATATTTTGACGAAGTGTCATGTATTTTGTACTGTGTAACAACATAGATCAGTCCTTGTGAAGTGTACTCTAACCTGAAAGCTAGACCGGTAGTGCAATGTCTGTTTCGCAATGATAAGAAATAGTTATGTATTTTGATGAAAATAAAACCATTTTAGGGTTGTTTAAAGTGTGGTACAGTGTTTAAGGTATTCTAACAAATGAGTACTGCTTGACCTATAGGATCACTACTGCCAATAAATGTGCTTTGTGTCTTGTGCTGCTATAGAAGAAATTCTTTATACACCGTGATAAACAATACAGACAATTTGAGTTTCTTTATATTCTAGTACAATGACTGAACTATTCTCATCGGCATGTGCAGCTTAATGTGTAGGTTAGACTGGCAGTAATGCCATACGTGTTTTGTAATTTTGTATAACAAATTTTTACATATTTTGGTAAACAGTACAGTCAATTTTTAGTTTTTTTAAGGTGTAGTACAAAGATCAACCTAAGGTCATTGACAAGTGCAGCCTAAACTGTGCATTGTAGCAGCAGTGGCAATATACACTCCTGGAAATTGAAATAAGAACACCGTGAATTCATTGTCCCAGGAAGGGGAAACATTATTGACACATTCCTGGGGTCAGATACATCACATGATCACACTGACAGAACCACAGGCACATAGACACAGGCAACAGAGCATGCACAATGTCGGCACTAGTACAGTGTATATCCACCTTTCGCAGCAATGCAGGCTGCTATTCTCCCATGGAGACGATCGTAGAGATGCTGGATGTAGTCCTGTGGAACGGCTTGCCATGCCATTTCCACCTGGCGCCTCAGTTGGACCAGCGTTCGTGCTGGACGTGCAGACCGCGTGAGACGACGCTTCATCCAGTCCAAAACATGCTCAATGGGGGACAGATCCGGAGATCTTGCTGGCCAGGGTAGTTGACTTACACCTTCTAGAGCACGTTGGGTGGCACGGGATACATGCGGACGTGCATTGTCCTGTTGGAACAGCAAGTTCCCTTGCCGGTCTAGGAATGGTAGAACGATGGGATCGATGACGGTTTGGATGTACCGTGCACTATTCAGTGTCCCCTCGACGATCACCAGTGGCGTACGGCCAGTGTAGGAGATCGCTCCCCACACCATGATGCCGGGTGTTGGCCCTGTGTGCCTCGGTCGTATGCAGTCCTGATTGTGGCGCTCACCTGCACGGCGCCAAACACGCATACGACCATCATTGGCACCAAGGCAGAAGCGACTCTCATCGCTGAAAACGACACGTCTCCATTCGTCCCTCCATTCACGCCTGTCGCGACACCACTGGAGGCGGGCTGCACGATGTTGGGGCGTGAGCGGAAGACGGCCTAACGGTGTGCGGGACCGTAGCCCAGCTTCATGGAGACGGTTGCGAATGGTCCTCGCCGATACCCCAGGAGCAACAGTGTCCCTAATTTGCTGGGAAGTGGCGGTGCGGTCCCCTACGGCACTGCGTAGGATCCTACGGTCTTGGCGTGCATCCGTGCGTCGCTGCGGTCCGGTCCCAGGTCGACGGGCACGTGCACCTTCCGCCGACCACTGGCGACAACATCGATGTACTGTGGAGACCTCACGCCCCACGTGTTGAGCAATTCGGCGGTACGTCCACCCGGCCTCCCGCATGCCCACTATACGCCCTCGCTCAAAGTCCGTCAACTGCACATACGGTTCACGTCCACGCTGTCGCAGCATGCTACCAGTGTTAAAGACTGCGATGGAGCTCCGTATGCCACGGCAAACTGGCTGACACTGACGGCGGCGGTGCACAAATGTTGCGCAGCTAGCGCCATTCGACGGCCAACACCGCGGTTCCTGGTGTGTCCGCTGTGCCGTGCGTGTGATCATTGCTTGTACAGCCCTTTCGCAGTGTCCGGAGCAAGTATGGTGGGTCTGACACACCGGTGTCAATGTGTTCTTATTTCCATTTCCAGGAGTGTATGTGCTATGTGTATTTTTTAAGATCTTATAAAACAATTAAGCTACGACAGTAGTCCCATGCATGTTTTGTATTCGAAATCTTTATTTTGATAAATAATACAGTCGATTTTATTTATTTATTTATTTATTTTGCAAAAATCGACTTTTTGTTCACTATTAGATATCTGTAGTTATACTTGTGTACTGCAGTCTGGCTTTGTTTTGTTCTGAAAACCTTAACATGCTTTGATAAATTATCTTGTTTGGTCCAAGGATCGTAATTCTGGGAAATCGACCTTCACTCTCCATGTGGAACCTGAGTCAATCATTATCCTTGACTGTTGTGTTTACATTTTGTATATGGAGCATTTTGATGACATACTTGCATGTTATGGAAATATGTAGTTTAAGTAATACCATGCCTTAAACATCGCGTTGAAACACAGTATTTTTAGTACACTTTGTTGTGCTAAAGTGTTGGAAGATATGATAGTGAGAGAACATTTTTACACATATCGGTCACAAATCATAAGCAATAAAAAAGCTATATTAACCAATAATAACGATTTTATGTTTTTTTTATGTATTATCTTACTGCTTCTCAACACTACGCTTGGTTGGTTCGTTTTGTACTACCAGTAACGTAGTCACATTTACGCCTAGGAAGAATTGTGAAATATTGCTGAATTGCCTGAAAAATTTTTTGTACAGTAGTAAAACAGTTTAGACGTGAAAATATGATTGTGGTAATTAATTTGAGACTCTGCATTCACATTATAGGTGTAAGTTTAAGCTACACATTAATTGGGCCCATCCTGTAGCCAACATTAAAGCAGACTGCCTATTTGTTTATGATAAGTACGGCTCCTTTCCTGCTTAGCTGATTATTTTAGCCAACATGCGTATTGTATAGCCACAGGCTTGGCCAGATTCGCTTTTATACATACCATCATTTACACTGAAGTAATAAGATAGTTATGGGATCCTGTACGCTCGTCTAATATAAGGTGCTTGGGAAGTTGTTTTCTCAGATAGGTAGGCAACATTCAACTAAATGTTATTAATGGTGTTGCAGTGAACTGAATTGACAATACTTAACTTTACCTTTTCGTAAACAGGTGTCTCAAGTAATTGTGGACATGCAAATAATCGATGTCCTTCGGTACATACAATTTCCATTCAAGCCATTAGTATAGATCTCAAGTCACGGCTCGTCTTCTGGAGTGGCTCTTCTAGTGCGGCCGAGGATAGCTGGAGCGGCGCTTACGTTCTCTTCGTACAGGTGCCGCTCCTGTCGTGCTGTCGTCATAGTCAGCGTTCTATTGGTTGACGTCGTCTCACAGACTTCTCCGCTGTTAAGTTCCAGGCCGACGTGCAGGCGCCCAACCCCCCCACCCAAATCGACTGACCGTTGTCGTATAGGGAGCGACACAACGGCGGGGGAGGCCGGAGCGAGGACGCTGCACTGGACCGGAAGCTGTGGCTGCAGAGAACGTCAACCTTCCGGTCGTACCCCGCCAACCAACCCGCACTCTGGGGCAAACGTCCGCTAGAAAACGACCGGAAGGTACGCGTCCACCTCCGGAGGCCAATAATCAGATGGGGAAAGCGTCAGCTGCTGCGGTCTTGACGAGTCCAGCTCCATCGGTAAGACGAGAGGAGGCAATGGCTCCGTCTCCATGGGGTCGTCCCGCGGTGTCGTCTGACGGCTGCTGTGGCCGCGCTGTCCTCGGGATCCGTCAGTCTGGAGGAGCGACACATAATGATCATCGTGTACATGAGCGGCGAAGTTGATTGTGATGTCGGCGCTGCAGGCGGTCTGGATCAGAAGTACGATATATGCAAGCGCCAAGTCGACGGACGATCTCGCCTCGCGCCCACCGTCTGCTGTAGCTGAAATCCCTGGGAATTCCAATATGAGGTGCATTCAAGTTCTACGGCCTCCGATTCTTTTTCTCCGGACTGGAAAGAGATAGAAACATGCGCATTGTTTTAAAATGAGGCCGCGTTCATTGTCAATACGTCCCAGAGATGGCAGCACCGTACGGCGGATGGAATTTTACCGCCAGCGGCGAGAATGAGAACTGTTTTAAGTACTTAAAATGGCGACGTTTTCCTTACTTGAACAGCGTGCAATCATTCGTTTTCTGAATTTGCGTGGTGTGAAGCCAATTGAAATTCATCGACAGTTGAAGGAGACATGTGGTGATGGAGTTATGGATGTGTCGAAAGTGCGTTCGTGGGTGCGACAGTTTAATGAAGGCAGAACATCGTGTGACAACAAACCGAAACAACCTCGGGCTCGCACTTGCCGGTCTGACGACATGATCGAGAAAGTGGAGAGAATTGTTTTGGGGGATCGCCGAATGACTGTTGAACAGATCGCCTCCAGAGTTGGCATTTCTGTGGGTTCTGTGCACACAATCCTGCATGACGACCTGAAAATGCGAAAAGTGTCATCCAGGTGGGTGCCACGAATGCTGACGGACGACCACATGGCTGCCCGTGTGGCATGTTGCCAAGCAATGTTGATGCGCAACGACAGCATGAATGGGACTTTCTTTTCGTCGGTTGTGACAATGGATGAGACGTGGATGCCATTTTTCAATCCAGAAACAAAGCGCCAGTCAGCTCAATGGAAGCACACAGATTCACCGCCACCAAAAAAATTTCGGGTAACCGCCAGTGCTGAAAAAATGATGGTGTCCATGTTCTGGGACAGCGAGGGCGTAATCCTTACCCATTGCGTTCCAAAGGGCACTACGGTAAGAGGTGCATCCTACGAAAATGTTTTGAAGAACAAATTCCTTCCTGGACTGCAACAAAAACGTCCGGGAAGGGCTGCGCGTGTGCTGTTTCACCAAGACAACGCACCCGCACATCGAGCTAACGTTACGCAACAGTTTCTTCGTGATAACAACTTTGAAGTGATTCCTCATGCTCCCTACTCACCTGACCTGGCTCCTAGTGACTTTTGGCTTTTTCCAACAATGAAAGACACTCTCCGTGGCCGCACATTCACCAGCCGTGCTGCTATTGCCTCAGCGATTTTCCAGTGGTCAAAAGAGACTCCTAAAGAAGCCTTCGCCGCTGCCATGGAATCATGGCGTCAGCGTTGTGAGAAATGTGTACGTCTGCAGGGCGATTACGTCGAGAAGTAACGCCAGTTTCATCGATTTCGGGTGAGTAGTTAATTAGAAAAAAAATCGGAGGCCTTAGAACTTGAATGCACCTCGTATCATGTGGCGCGAGGCGATAGTTGCGGCCTTCCTTCGGCGCCGGATGCTGAGGAGGGTGGAACAGAGTCTGATGGCGGCGGCCGTGAAGTATTTCCACCGGCGATGGTATATCTCGTGGGTGCGAACGACAGGAGGCGGGAAACAGTTGCAGTGCTTCATCAATGGTTTGAGCGGAGCGAAGTTCGTCTATCGGCTGCTTGAAGGTTCTCACAAAACTTTCCGCTTCGCCGTTCGACTGTGGGTGGAACGGGGCACTAGTTAGACGCTGTATGCCATTGCGTTCACAGAATGTTTCAAATTCATTTGAACAGAACTGAGGTCCGTTGTCTGACACTATGGCGTCAGGTAAACCAAGGCAAAACAGAGGACAAGCCCTGAATAAATGACGTTGTCGAGTTCATTGAACAGCAAAAAGAAACTTGCTATACGAGTCAACCACAATCGACCAACGTGTGTTCAAAAAAGTCCCGCAAAGTCTATGTGCATACGTTGCCATGGTGATTGGGACTTAGCCCACGCAGAGAATTTTTGTGGAGGAGCGGACTGATTTTCCGCACATGCGTGACACTGATGTCATCTGTTCTATTTGGGTGTCAATACCCTGTCAAGTACAGTGTCGACGCGCTAACTGTCTCGTACGAACAATGCCCCAGTGTCCTTGGTGAAGTAACTGCAACACTACCTGGTGCAAAGATTTGGGGATCAACACAGATGACTGTCCACTAACAGTCTGAACAAGAATCACACCTTTCTGTACAGTGAGATTATACCGACGGGCGAAGAATCTGCGCAAGGAATGAGGTCAAGACGTGTGAATGTCGTTGAGCCAAATGTTCAAATCAGAGTCAGCTTGCATGACCTCTGCAATTTTTCTATAGTTGAGCGGGAAAGAGTGAAGGAATTCCGAATCCTGAGCATGACAAAATGCAGCAGAAGCGTCAAATACTGTATCAGGTCCAATTGGAAGGCATGAAAGTGCGTCCACATTACCATGTTGAGTTGCCGGACGATACACAATCTCGTACTGTTACTGAGACAGCAACAAAACCCATCTTTGAAATTTTTGGGCATTTCGTACAGGAACCGGCTTCGTCACATGAATCAACGACTGCAAATGCTTGTGATCCATTATTAAATAGAAATTTGTGGCATACAAATACTGGTCGAATTTGGTGACATCATACACAATAGTCGATGCCTCTTTCTCAATTTCTGGATAGTTACACAGAGGTTTGAACAACACTTTTGATGAGAAAGCAATGGGACTCTTTTTATCACCAATTGTTTGTGAAAGCACTGTACCGATGGCGTAAGAGGAAGCGTCAACTTGCAACACAACTGGCTTGTCAGGATCAAAGTGAACTAAGGATCGATCACTGAGCAATGGACCTTAAATTTTTAAAAAGCTACTTAGCACTTGCCTGTCCTAGCAAAGAGGACATTCTTGCGACGCATGTTATGCAATGGAGCTGCGATGTGTTCTGCATTCGGTATGAATTGAATATATGAGTTCACTTTACCTAAAACTGACTGAGCTCTGCAACATTGCGAGGAACTGACAAATCTCGTATGGCCAACAATTGTGGCTGAAGAGGATGTACACCTTGACTTTATTACATGGCCAAAATACCGCAGCTCCGGTTTAAAGAAATACACCTGTCCAGTGTATAGTCCTGCATCAGATAACACAAGAAATGAAACACGCAAATTTGCAAGGAGTTCTTCACGTATACGGCCGGCAACGAGAATGTCGTCCAAATAGTTTGAACAGTTTGGTACTTGCGCAGTCCTCTGTTCCTAATACCGTTGGAAAACGGCGGGTGCGGAAGCACTGCCAAAAGGCAAACGCAAATGTTTAAACAAGAGCAAATGAATATTTACTACACACACACTTTAAGGTTCTCTATCGAGCGGTATTTGAAGATACGCGTCGCGCAAATATATTTTTGAAAGGTAGCGTCCAGCGCCTAATCTGTCCAAGAGATCCTCCGGGCGGGGCAATGGATGAGTATCAATTACAGTTTGTGAATTGACTGTAGAGTTAAAGTCAACACACAGGCGAATGCGACCTGTAGGTTTGAGGAGCAAAATCAGTGGACTTGCCTATTGACTAGCTTGTATGGGCGCAGTAGTTCTGCTGTCTTGCAATTCTTATGCTCAGCAGAGACTTTGTCCCGTAATACAATGGGTACAGTTCTGGCCCGCGCAAAATTTCGGCTGAGCATTGTCTTTCAGAGTAATATATGCAACAAAATTATTAGCTGTGCCTAAACCTTAAGAAAAGAGTTCTGGGAATTCTTTTAGCGACCGAACTACACTGTCTTTTGCATTTAACGCTGACAACACATTGTACTTAATGTTGTGGCCAAAGAAATCAAATAAATCAAGACTAAATATTTTCTTACAACTGCGTGAGTTTAGCTGCGGAACGGTCACTGTTCACGTGTGCGAGTGATACGTGGCAGGCAGAATACACTTTCCGAGAATGGGAATGTCCTGTCCACTATAAGCCGTCAGTTGCGTGCCAGTTTTTGAGAGGCGTGGGGAGCGTGGCAGTTCATTTGTGTGACGATTTAGCAATGTGACAGAGGCACCCGTGTCCGACTGAAATTTCTGACGTTTCCCACAAAGAAGCAATTGAACAAAATGTTTGTTTGACTGGCGTATCACTGCAGAGACAGCACTCTTGCTAGTGGTGCTAAAGCTTGTTGCAGATTTTAAATATGCTGTATTAATGACATGGACCTTGTGACTACAGTTTTGTGAGTGGGCCGAATGCTTATGTTTATTTCGTTGCAAACATACAGATTGTGCATGCCCTTTCTTACCACAACACCAAGTTCGTCAGAAGGGGCAGTCTTGGCGTTTGTGCTGTGAATAACATCGAGGGCAAGACTTAATTCTGTTCGCCTGTGTAGCCGCCTGTAGAGCGAACTGCTGCGTGGAAGGTTCTTTACTCGCCGTAGCGAGCTGCAGCTGCCGCCGCCGCCGAATGGGCCGATCGCAACTAACGGACTCAACCCGACAAATAGCTGGCTGCTCAAAATTATGAGCCAACAAGGCACCGGAATCGTACAGATCTAGCATTTGCACTACCTGTTGAAATGATGGACCGGACAGTTTCAAAATCTGTTCTCCGAGTTTGACATGGGGTACATTGTATAGCATCATGCAACTTAACATCTGGATATAAAGCATGGCAAGCACATTCGAAATTGCATTTCCTTGCCATCCCCTGCAAATATATATTATCCAGTCGCGATTAGTTTGTTCTGACTCTTTTTTTTTCACTTAAAGAATTGATACGTACGAACTACCACATTCACTTGTTGGTCGTAGTAGTTTGCGAGACTACCAAATATTCGTAAGACAGTTCACTCGGTGTGGCGTTAGGGAAGAGATTGTTGATGAGGCGGAACACTGCAGCTCTTCCTGTGAATAGTAGACATGGAAGTTTCACAATACCTGATACGTTGTGAGCTAGGAAATCGCCTCAAACTGTGACAACCACTCACCATTCCTCTTCTTTGTCACGAAACTGTCGGAAAGGTGGTATAGCAGCTGTAGTAGGCGGTGCTTGTTCCATTATGTACACAGCGCTTGCCAATAGCTGCTGCACCATGCTGAGTAATGTGGAGATCTGGTGTGTCTGGAACTGATGTTGTCCCGAAACAAATTGTGGTAATAATCAGATGATTGACAATAGAGCTGAATGTCGTCAACATTGCCACAAGCTATATTTGTAGTTACAATACAATATACTCTGTTTTATAAGCAGACTCTTTTGCGGCTGTTGTCATCTTCAGTGAAGCAGCGTTGTGATATTGTCTAATACTTCGAAGTAAAAAAAGTATATTTTTAAGTATCAGACGGAAATCTTCTATTATTATGTATCTGTACGGCTTGGTGCTGTAAAAATGAACTCCATAGCCATTATATCAATAGTAATTAAATTGTTGTGGTTTTAGAACTACTAACGGTGGTCCTTTCCACGACCTTAACGGTCTTCAGTATTAGTTGAAACCGTCACTGTTGCTAATATAATTAAGGAAAACTTACCCCTTCATTAATATTTCTTCGTTTTCTACTTAACCAGAACGCCTAGAATCTTTATATGCCGTTGTTTAGTTCATCGTGTACATACCTTCGGGCAATGAGTCAGAAAATGAATTCGTTTGACTACACGAACCACTAGTAAATCTTTCTAGATGTCGGTATACTTTTTCCTCACAGTAGTTAAACGCATGGTACGCTCAACTTAAACACAGTAATCGTTTCTGTTAGTAATTCTTTGCTCCGCGCAGTCTTGCAGTCATTGGTCACCACGATGTTTTTAATGATTGCATTCTATTTTCATGTAAAGACTCAAACGAAATCTTTTCTGCTGGAATACGCAGCTGACATGGCCAATCTTTTCTGTGAAATACAACAAGTTGTCAGTCTTGTTACATGTAACGCAGCCGACAGGATATTTCAGATGATGCCTTTAGTGTAGAAGCAGCTGACTCTCACTGTCAGTTTATATTTTATTTTAGCTCTTTGGCAGTGATGGCTAAAACATTGACCACTTCATTTTTGCGTGTAGAGTGCTATTTCTTGTTATAAATCCAATCAGTTGTCATGTGAGTTCACTTTCTCCCTCTCCCCCCCCCCCCTTTCTCTCTCTCTCTCTCTCTCTCTCTCTCTCTCTCTTGTTGGTTCTGGAAAGCAACTTGGGTGCAGAAAAAATATTGGTAATGACTGAAACTTGTAATCAGAGTTTACCGGAATACATCATTCCGATAATGAAAAGCAGAAAAATTTGCAAAATAAAGCCACCAGCGTGTCCCAATTTAAAAAAATGAAAAATGAATATGGCCCGGCTGATTGGACGAGCAGGAGGCGAATATTAAAAATCGGATGCGTAAGCAGACCTGGGTGTAACGCATGCTGGTCGTGAGCGGCAGGATTTGAAATTAATTTTTTTGCTGCTCTATTGCCGTAATATAATGCGGTTAGAGACAATTTCATTTCGATGTCTGTACTTGCCTGTATCTGACACATTTTATGAAGAGCAGTGGTGCTCTGTTTAATTAATTAGGGCGTTCCAGCTGTATTAATTATTTTTGTTGAGTACGTCCGGTAGTCATTCACGTTTTCGAGTCATGTTTTCAGTGCATCAATACTTCGTTGATTTTCTAAAATTTCAAATCCACCTCGAGTCATGGTATCCGCAGAATGAGGGAGGGTATCAGCGCAGGAAAACCGTTGTGTACTAGCAACCTCGAAGACATATTTTCCTGCATGTATCAAACTTCGTTACAAAAAATAATATGTTGTGATAAATTACATGGTTTCAGCTTCATGTTTCACTGACAGATTAGTGTATATCATGTCCGTAATTTACTATAAGCTTGCTCAATAATTTTGGTCCAGTAACGAAATAAATCTCGCGTGAACAGCCTGGTATGAGTGTGCATAGGACACAATATTTCGGCAATCGACCACGTTGCCATCATCAGGTGCGCTGGTGTCCCCTGCTGACATTCACTGTCCATGGATTCATAAGGTTGTCTCCATACCCTTATAAGTCCCTCTGCTCGATACAATTTGAAACTAGACTCGTCCGACCAGGCAACATGTTTCCAGTCATCAACAGTCCAATGTCGTTGTTGACGGAATCAGGCGAGGCGTAAAGTTTTGTGTCGTGCCGTCATCAAGGGTACACGTGTGGGTCTTAATCTCCGAAAATCCATATCGATGACGTTTCGTTGAATGGTTCGTGCGCTGACACATTTGATGGCCCAGCACTGAAATCTGCAGCAACTTGCGGAAGGATTGCACTTCTGTCATGTTGAACTATTCTCTTCAGTCGTCGCTGGTGCAGTTCTTGCAGGACCTTTTTCCGGTCTAGCGTTGTCGGAGATTTGATGTTTTACCAGAGTCTGATATTCCCGGTACGCACGTGAAATGGTCATACGGGAAAATTCCCTCTTCGTCGTTACTTTGGAGATGTTGTGTCCCATCGCTCGTGCGCCGACTATAACACCACGTTCAAACTGACTTAAATCTTGATAACCTGCCGATCTAGCAGCACTAACCGATCTAACAACTGCGACAGACACTTGTTGTGTTATAAAGGCGTTGCCGATCGCGGCGCCGTTTTCTGCCTGTTTACATATCTAAGTATTTGAATTCGCATGCCAATACAAGTGTCTTTGGCGCTTCAGTGCATTAAGAGTGCTCACAGCTCTTAATGTAAGCACCATAGAGTCCATGTTTACTCTTCTCTTTTCTTGGTTTCGTCCGTCCTACCACCTCTCAAAATACGGAAATCAAAGAGCTTGCGGTAGAAGAGGTGTGTTTCAAAGTATCGAAGATGAAGAAGTGCTTATACCTCGTAAGGAAAGCATATTAGACCCAGTGTTTCCTTGACATTTTTGCTTCGAAAGATCGTTCCTCTCAAATGTCAGAATAGTGACCATCCTTCTGGGGTACACTGTATTTCTAAAGGGAAAGGAAACGTGGAATGAGTTTTGGATCAAATGTTATGAATTCGTGGCGAGCCGTTTCAAAATAGCCAGAAGACTGATGACTAGAGTAGTTGCGCGCGATCCAGGAATTGTCTTTTCAAACACTGGTGCTGAAGAAGGCGCGTTCTCAGAATTTGACCACCAAAAAAACGAAGAGTCTCTAGCGTACAAAATCTCTTCGCGGTGTTCTCGAGGCTCATAGCATGTGCTACTGTCGGCTATGTTCTAACGATCCGATGGATGTGATAAATTCGAAACAGACTGTGTGTCGATACCGTAATTACTATTCATTCATAAAGAAGAGGTAAATAACACTACGCTTACCACAACCATTTGCATAACAGAAATACACTACCGGCCATTAAAATTGCTACACCACGAAGATGACGTGCTACAGTCGCGAAATTTAACCAACAGGAAGAAGATGCTATGATCTGCAAATGAGTAGCTTTTCAGGGCATTCACACAAGGTTGGCGCCGGTGGCGACATCTACAACGTGCTGACATGAGGAAAGTTTCCAACCGATTTCTCATACACAAACAGCAGCTGACCAGCGCTGCCTGCTGAAACGTTATTGGGATGCCTCTTGTTAGGAGGAGAAATGCGTACCATCACGTTTCTGACTTTGATAAAGGTCGGATTGTAGCCTATCACGATTGCGGTTTATCGCATCGCGACATTGTTGCTCGCGTTGGTCGAGACCCAACGATTGTTAGCAGAATATGTAACGGTGGGTTCAGGAGGGTAATACGGAACGCCGTGCTGGATCCCAAGGGCCTCCTATCACTAGCAGTCGAGATGACAGGCATCTTATCCGCATGGCTGTAACGGATCGTGCAGCCACGTCTCGATCCTTGAGTCAACAGATGGGGACGTTTGCAAGACAACAACCATCTGCACGAAAAGTTCGACGACGTTTGCAGCAGCATGGACCATCCGCTCGGAGACCATGGCTGCGCTTACCCTTGACGCTGCATCACCGACAGGAGCGCCGGCGATGGTGTACTCACCGACGAACCTGGGTGCACGAATGACAAAACGTCTTTTTCTCGGATGAATCAAGGTTCTGTTTACAGCATCATGATGGTCGCATCCGTGTTTGGCGACATCGCGGTGAACGCACATTGGAAGCGTGTATTCGTCATCGTCATATTGGCGTATCACCCGGCGTGATGGTATGGGGTGCCATTGGTTACGCGTCTCGGTCACCTTTTGTTCGCATTGACGGCACTTTGAACAGTGGACCTTACATTTCAGATGTGTTACGACCTGTGGCTCGACCCTTCATTTGATCCCTGCGAAACCCTACATTTCAGCAGGATAATGCACAACCGCATGTTGCAGGTCCTTTACGGGCCTTTGTGGATACAGAAAATGTTCGACTGCTCCCCTGGCCAGCACATTCTCCATATCTCTCACCGATTCAAAACGTCTGGTCAATGATGGCCGAGCAACTGGCTCGTCACAATACGCCAGTCTCTACTCTTGGTGAACTGTGGTATCGTGTTGAAGCTGCATGGGCAGCTGTACCTGTGCACGGCATCCAAGCTCTGTTTTACTCAACGCCCAGGCGTATTAAGGCCGTTATTACGGCCACAGTTGGTTGTTCTGGGTACTCATATCTCAGGATCTATGCATCCAAATTGCGTGTAAATGTAATCACACGTCAGTTAGTATAATATATTTGTCCAATGAATACCCGTTTATCATCTGCATTTCTTCTTGGTGTAGCAATTTTAATGGCCAGTAGTTTATTTACGCGAGAACTGCGTGTTGTTAGTGGAATGCACCGTGCGCCTCTTGGTAAACATGTATAGGAAAGTCGTATGGCGTGAAAACGTAGGAGGCACGTTCAGCCGCCTAATTGGAAAGGTTTTTCCCATCCTCCACGCAAGCGGAAACCTTTCGTCCGCGAAGTATGAATGCTGTATGTGTAAGTGGGCATGTTAAGAGTAGATGACTAATGGTTTGCGTGTGTGTAGCGTAGTCCTAGTCTCATGTTGGTGCAGGAGATATGACAGAATGGAGAGCGTGAAACAAGATGCTGGACACAGCTTACTCCTTTTGAAGAACACCAAGGGGGCCGCCAAGCCTACGTCTCCATCCTAGACACATATCACCATCAACTGTATCACATACTCTTGCCTCATTAGACACAGCTGATGAGATTAGAACTTAATTAGAACAGACTGGTGATTAAGGATTCTGCGCCACCACCCATCCAGTCACCCCTGACGTAAAGGCAAAGGGAAAATTTCAACAGCACGGTGAGTATCCGTACCGTCACCTATCCAATTATGGGCGACGGCCGACGCTGCTTAACGTCGGTGATGTGACGGGAACTGATTTATACACCTCGACAAGGCCGTTGACACCCATTCTACGACACTGAGCGAAAGTTCTGAAGTATTAAGAAACGTGATTGATATCTAAAAAGTCCAACTGCAAACCCGAGCCCACTCATCATGATTTGTATTTCCTGCGTTTCCCGCAAATAAATGGGGAAAATAATGTGACAGCTCCACAGTAAAGCCAATGGTGGGTTCTTAGTCCAATTTTGTTTGTCTAACACGCCCCTACTTACCTCAGTGCAGAAGAGACGCCTGACTTTCGTTACTTACACTTCCCCATCAAAATCTTGATATGATCGCACAGCCCCCAACCACACCCATCACTAACACAAGCCGCCCGCCATATCACTATTATTTTCTGCAATTAGTGTTCAACTTCCTGAATGGGATTAACTTCGAACTGTGTTTTCTCGCTAGGATAAATAATACAAAGAAGGAAGTAATGGCCATAAATTAATGTTAATTGTGTCATCAGTCGACCCCCGCACAGAACATACAAATACCCATTCGACGACCTAAGGTCATGTTTATAATGTTTCTGTAAACCGCTGAAGGTAAATTATGGGATTCCTTTGACATGGATAAGTCCAATTTCCTTCCCCGTCACAGTCGAGACCGAAACTGAAAAACATGGAAGATTAGAGTTTAACAACCCGCCGACAACGTGGTCATTACAGACGAAACATAAGCTTGGATTAGGGAAGGACGGGAAGAAACAGCCTTTCCCTTAAGAGATGTAGGGAAATAACGAAAAATCAAAGTCTGGATGGAAGGTCGGGGACTTTTATTGGCCTCTGTTTCTGTTCGACGGTTTTGGAACAAATTTTGCTGTCACATGTTCCAAGTCCAGAACATCCATAACAATTTCGTGGGATGTCAATATTATGTGTGACTTCTCTTACTGTGATACGGCGACCCTCCATGATCGTTTCTTTCGCCGTTTCCACGTTTTCATCGGCACATGATGCACGGGGCCGCCTAGGGCGCTCGTCATCTTTCACTTGTTTGGGCCCAACTTTGAAACTTTTATGTCAACTGTAAACCCTCGTATTACTCGCAGCATACTTAACAAAAGCAATATTTAACACTTCTAAAGTACTTCGTATACAAAAATTTAGCAACAAATCCTCTGAACGATTTTCAATAAATAATGTCCCATACTGTGAAAACACATGTACCTTTTTTGACAGCTTACAATCAACTAAATGCTCGGTATCCAGAAGACTGTACAGATACTTCGCAGACATGTTTACCAACACCAAAAGGCGCACAAATCTGACTAATACAATGTGCGAAGAAGAAAATTGCGGTCCGCAGCTCGTAGTTGTGCGGTAGCGTTCTCGCTTCCCGCGCCTGGGTTCCCGGGTTCGATTCCCGGCGGGGTCAGAGATTTTCTCTGCCTCGTGATGACTGGGTGTTGTGTGATGTCCTTAGGTTAGTTAGGTTCAAGTAGTTCTAAGTTCTAGGGGACTGATGACCATAGATGTTAAGTCCCACAGCGCTCAGAGCCAAGAAAATTGCGGTCATTTTATGAACACACTTCCTATAAGGAATGTACCAGATGTTTTTGCCTGTCCTCGGGCCCAGAAAGTCGGGAAGTTCGGTAGGTCTCAAAGAAGTAATTTTTTTGACCCTTGTTCGGGTGGGGTGGGGGGATTATGAGAAGAGATTTATAGCTCACAAGGGGACCCTCCATACTGTAAATTACGGATTTTGATGCGCTTCAGATATGTTGTAGAGGCGCTTAGCCTGAGTACCTGGGTATTCGGTGTTTTAGCAGCGGGCCTTGATTTTTGAGAAAATCGATTTTGAAGTTCATTGCGCGCTTTGCATACCCGTACATTACGTATGCTTCGAGCAAGCCAGCATAGAGCAGTAGTGAAAGATCTCTGCTACCGCGCTGGAGGTACCGTATTCGAATCCTGCTCGTGTACTTTTTTTCAAAATCGACCATATTTTTCAATTTTATTTCAAAGAATATCAACAAAAAGTGTAAGGTGTGCGAAATTATAAAAGCTCCCGACTTGATGAAAGGCAATAGAGAGATCACTACTAGGCAAGATTCGATAAAATAATATTCGCTAATCCTACATCAATTCAGCGCACCAAATTTTTAAAGCATGATTAGATACGCATGGTTCGCGTCGAAATTAGCGGATGAAAGAGAAATCTTTTTGAATGCAAAAGAATTATATTTCCCGGTATCGCTCATGAAGAAACCGTGCGCCTGCAAGACGGTTCCTTTCATAAAACGCGCGTGATGCTGCGAAAATTTGTGCTTCGGTTGTTTCTACGATAAGTATCACCCACAATACTGTTCTGGCACATCAAGCAATGTGGACGTTGAAAGATAAGATTTTGTAATATTGTATGAAAGAAAAAATTAATAACTGAATACATCTTTATAATTTCGCACACCTTACAAAAAAAAAAAATGTTCAAATGTGTGTGAAATCTTATGGAACTTAACTGCTAAGGTCATCAGTCCCTAAACTTACACACTATTTAACCCAAATTATCCTAAGGACAAATACACACACCCATTCCCGAGGGAGGACTCGAACCTCCGCCGGGACCAGCCGCACAGTCCATGACTGCGGCGCCTAAGACCGCTCCGCTAATCCCGCGCGGCCGCTCACCTTACACTGTTTGTTGATATTCTTTGAAATAAAATTGAAAAATTCCGTCGATTTTGAAAAAAAGTCAATAAGTACACGAACAGGATTCGAACACGGTACCTCCAGCACGGTAGCTGTGAACTTTCACTGCTGCCCTACGCTGACTTGCTCGAAACATATGTAATGTTAGGGATATATACAGCGCGGAATGAACTTTAAAATCGATTATTTCAAAAAACCAAGGCCCGTCGCTAAAAAAGCCGGATAGCCAGGTACTCAAGCGCCACTACAAAATATTTGAAGCGCATCACAAACCGTGATTTACAGTATGGACGGTCCCCTTGTCAGTTGCTAAAAGGAGACGTCACAAAACACGGCCGCCTTTACTCAAACACTGCAGTAGGTTTCTCTCCGGTTTATCGTGACCTGTAAGACAAATAAGTTACTTTGTGAGCGACTCTTGTAGTAGTAACAAAAAAGCCGTTGGCCTCTGATGGGAGGGACGGAGATACAGGAGGGTCCGACACAGTGGACGCATTAAAGCGTCGAGTTGAGTGCCAGTGGAGCGCGCTAACGCCGGGGCACGAAATCGCGGGGATAACGGCGATGTATGCGGCCGTTGCGCGTGAGCTACGGGGCGTTCGGATCGGGGTCAGCATTGTTTGGCCGCGCCGCGCCCCCGTCCCTCATTAAGGATTACCGGAGGCTGCGTGGCTGGCAGCGCCTGGCAAATTGCTGCGGTCCAACAGATGGCGGCGACGATGCCGCCGAAGTTTTATCACTGCCTGCTGATACCGGCCTAACTGCTTTATGGGTCGCCCTCAGTCATCCTGAATCGTGTACCTCCACCAGCGTATAGCCTCCTGGCTTGCATATAAGGGAGAGAACAAGTAACAGCACCGGTTAATATTTTAGGGCGACATTGTTCCCTCTCTCGTTCGCTGTAAGCTGCCAACCCATGCATAGCCCCTGTGCGATTATCCACAGAGGTAAGATCTAAGTCTGACATCACTAGCTATCCAGTACCATCACAGGGATCTAGGGGTAGCGTCTTTGATTCATAATCAAAACGTCTTCTGTCCTGGGTTCGATCCCCGCCACTGCCTAAATTTTGATAAATAATCAGCATTGGCGGCCGAATACTTCATTCTGCCAACGGCCTTGTCAAAAAGGGCGGAGGAGCGGATGGAGATTCAGGGCACTCTCTTGTCCTAGGGGTGGGAAATTGCCCCTAAAGGCGGAAGAATCAGCAATGATCGACGACATGAGGATGCAGAAGGCAATGGAAACCACTGCATTAAAGACACGTATCGTGTATCCACAGGACATGTGGCCTGTAATTGAAGAATTGTCATGATGATCTCTCCATTGGCAAAAGATTCCGGAGTAGTCCCCCATTCAGATCTCCGGGAGGGGACTGCCAAGGGGGAGGTTACCATGGGAAAGAGATTGAATAATCAACGAAAGGATAACATTCTACGAGTCGGGGCGTGGAATGTCAGAAGCTTGAACGTGGTAGGGAAACTAGAAAATCTGAAAAGAGAAATGCAAAGGCTCAATCTAGATATAGTAGGAGTCAGTGAAGTGAAGTGGAAGGAAGGCAAGGATTTCTGGTCAGATGAGTATCGGGTAATATCAACAGCAGCAGAAAATGGTATAAGAGGTGTAGGATTCGTTATTAATAGGAAGATAGGGCAGAGGGTGTGTTACTGTGAATAGTTCAATGACCGGGTTGTTCTAATCAGAATCGACAGCACACCAACACCGACAACGATAGTTCAGGTATACATACCGACGTCGCAAGCTGAAGATGAACAGATAGAGAAAGTGTATGAGGATATTGAAAGGGTAATACAGTATGTAAAGGGGGACGCAAATCTAATAGTCATGGGCGACTGGAATGCAGTTGTAGGGGAAGGAGTAGAAGAAAAGGTTACAGGAGAATATGGGCTTGGGACAAGGAATGAAAGAGGAGAAAGACTAATTGATTTCTGTAACTAGTTTCAGCTAGTAATAGCGAATACCCTGTTCAAGGATCACAAGAGGAGGAGGTATATTTGGAAAAGGCCGGGAGATACGCGAAGATTTCAATTAGATTACATCATGGTCAGACAGAGATTCCGAAATCAGATACTGGACTGTAAGGCGTACCCAGGAGCAGATATAGACTCAGATCACAATATAGTAGTGATGAAGAGTAGGCTGAAGTTCAAGACATTAGTCAGGAAGAATCAATACGCAAAGAAGTGGGATACGGAAGTACTAAGGAATGACGAGATACGTTTGAAGTTCTCTAACGCTATAGATACAGCAATAAGGAATTGCGCAGTAGGCAGTACAGTTGAAGAGGAATGGACATCTCTAAAAAGGGCCATCACAGAAGTTGGGAAGGAAAACATAGGTACAAAGAAGGTAGCTGCGAAGAAACCATGGGTAACAGAAGAAATACTTCAGTTGATTGATGAAAAGAGGAAGTACAAACATGTTCCGGGAAAATCAGGAATACAGAAATACAAGTCGCTGAGGAATGAAATTAATAGGAAGTGCAGGGAAGCTAAGACGAAATGGCTGCAGGAGAAATGTGAAGACATCGAAAAAGATATGATTGTCGGAAGGACAGACTCAGCATACAGGAAAGTCAAAACAACCTTTGGTGACATTAAAAGCAACGGTGGTAACATTAAGAGCGTAACGGGAATTCCACTGTTAAATGCAGAAGAGAGAGCAGATAGATGGAAAGAATACATTGAAAGCCTCTATGAGGGTGAAGATTTGTCTGATGTGATAGAAGAAGAAACAGGAGTCGATTTAGAACAGATAGGGGATCCAGTATTAGAATCGGAATTTAAAAGAGATTTGGAGGACTTGCGGTCAAATAAGGCAGAATGGATAGATAACATTCCATCAGAATTTCTAAAATCATTGGGGGAGTGGCAACAAAACGACTATTCACGTTGGTGTGTAGAATATATGAGTCTGGCGACATACCATCTGACTTTCGGAAAAGCATCATCCACACAATCCCGAAGACGGCAAGAGCTGACAAGTGCGAGAATTATCGCACAATCAGCTTAACAGCTCATGCATCGAAGCTGCTTACAAGAATAATATACAAAAGAATGGAAAAGAACATTGAGAATGCGCTAGGTGACGATCAGTTTGGCTTTAGGAAAAGTAAAGGGACGAGAGAGGCAATTCTGACGTTACGGCTAATAATGGAAGCAAGGCTAAAGAGAAATCAAGACACTTTCATTGGATTTGTCGACCTGGAAAAAGCGTTCGACAATATAAAATGGTGCAAGCTGTTCGAGATTCTGAAAAAAGTAGGGGTAAGCTATAGAGAGAGACGGGTCATATACAATATGTACAACAACCAAGAGGGAATAATAAGAGTGGACGATCAAGAACGAAGTGCTCGTATTAAGAAAGGTGTAAGACAAGGCAGTAGCCTTTCGCCCCTACTCTTCAGTCTGTACATCGAGGAAGCAATGATGGAAATAAAAGAAAGGTTCAGGAGTGGAATAAAAGTACAAGGTGAAAGGATATCAATAATACGATTCGCTGATGACATTGCTATCCTGAGTGAAAGTGAAGAAGTATTACATGATCTTCTGAACGGAATGAACAGTCTAATGAGTACACAGTATGGTTTGAGAGTAAATCGGAGAAAGACGAAGGTAATGAGAAGTAGTAGAAATGAGAACAGCGAGAAACTTAACATCAGGATTGATGGTTACGAATCAATGAAGTTAAGGAATTCTGCTACCTAGGCAGGAAAATAGCCAATGACGGACGGAGCAAGGAGGACATCAAAAGCAGACTCGCTATGGCAAAAAAGGCATTTCTGGCCAATGGAAGTCTACTAATATCAAATACCGGCCTTAATTTGAGGAAGAAATTTCTGAGGATGTATGTCTGGAGTACAGCATTGTATGGTAGTGAAACATGGACTGTGGGAAAACCGGAACAGAAGAGAATCGAAGCATTTGAGATGTGGTGCTATAGACGAATATTGAAAACTAGGTGGCCTGATAAAGTAAGGAATGAGGAGGTTCTACGCAGAATCGGAGAGGAAAGGAATATGTGGAAAACACTGATAAGGAGAAGGAGCAGGATGATAGGACATCTGCTAAGACATGAGGGAATGACTTCCATGGTACTAGAGGGAGCTGTAGAGGGCAAAAACTGTAGAGGAAGACAGAGATTGGAATACGTCAAGCAAATAATTGAGGACGTAGGTTGCAAGTGCTACTCTGAGATGAAGAGGCTAGCACAGGAAAGGAATTCGTGGCGGGCCGCATTAAACCAGTCAGTAGACTGATGACAAAAAAAAAAAAAAAAAAAAAAAAACTCACAGAAACAACTAGTTTCTCCTTAATTTTTTTAACCTACCATTATTATCTTGCAGCATGTGGTGTGTGTGTGTGAGTGTGTGTGTGTGTGTGTGTGTGTGTAAGCATAAATGTGCAGACATGAAGCTTACACCACAGTACATTGAGAAGTCTGTAAACATAACACTGAGAAGTCTATAAACATAAGATTAGAAATATGTTAAATGAAAACGCTCTAAATGCTCTACGATTGTGCCTAAAAGCGTGTCACATCATGTACCTGTCACAAATTCAATTCTAGATGTGAAACAAACGGAATTCACTTGTTGGTATTTGCATTACGTCTTAGTGTCATATCGACCGTAACTACGAGGCCATTTTTCAAAATTTTCAGTAGCATTGATATCATAGAACCTTCATGTTTATTATTGTGGTACATTTTGCGAAGTAATGTAGTTGTAAGGGATTTAGTTCTGGATGAGCGGTGAAGAAGTGCGAACAGGTTATCTTCATTCTTAGCACGATACAAGTAAGCGAGCGAGGTGGCGCAGTGATTAGCACACTGGAAAGCATCCAGGAGGACGACGCTACAAATCCGTATCCACCAATTCTGATATAGGTTTCCCGTATCTACCTAAATCGTTCCAAGTGGTTCCTTTGAAAGGTCACGGCCGATTTGTTACCCCTTCCATGAAAAAACGATCCTGTCTTGTGCTCCGTCTCTAATGAACTCGCTCCGAGAGGACATAAAACCACAATTTTCTTTCTTCTTCCTTTTTACGGTACGTACACACTCACACAAGGGCAAGGTCCTAGAGGCCTACCAACTTAAACCCGGCGCCGACGTCACTGACGGCGACGACAGCGCAACAATAAACAGTGGTGATTCCTGACGGACAGCTTTTATCCACTGCCAGTGGTGTCGCTGGGGGTTAGCTGACGTGTGAACGGTGCGTACTCAGTGCTCCGAGGTGAACGGTCGCGCATCTTATTTCTGTGGGACCTTACACCACCTTCCTCAATTAAAATGAGCTTCTAGAGCGGCTCAGTTTAAGACAACAACCCTACCATACTAATCCTAATTTTGGGCCAAGAGTATGGGACGCCCACACATTTGACTTATTACGCTTCATTTTAATATGCGAGAAATGAACGACAATGTTACCGACGATAACGGTTTTAACTTCGGAAGGCGGTATAATCAGAGAAACAAGAGGTCATTAAATGTATCAAAACAGTATGGAAATTTGGTGATTACAGAATGTTTAAAAGTATCAGTCCTTTGTACTGTTTACTATTAGTGGTCAATACTGTTAAAGATTCCTCGTCTAGGCCCTGAAGGCCATGCGGATGCGCTATGGAGGGCACGTGGACAGCACACCTCTTTCCCGTCAGTTTTGGCGAGTTACCAGACGTTGCAGTCGCTATTTCTCATCCAAGTAGCTCCTCGGTTGGTATCATGAGACTCAGTGCAGCTTGTACTAGCAACATCACCAATAAAAAATCTTTGGCAGTACAGGAAATGGAACCCTTAACGGTTTTTGTCTACAAAGAGTCATGGGGATTCTATGACAAACTACAAGAAAACAGTCGATAGCCAGCCGCGGTGGCCGAGCGGTTCTAGGCGCTTCAGTCCGGAACCGTGCGACTGCTACGGTCGCAGGTTGAAATCCTGCCTCGGGCATGATTGTGTGTGATGTCCTTAGGTTAGTTAGGTCTAAGTAGTTTTAAGTTCTAGAGGACTGATGACCTCAGATGTTAAGTCAGAGCCATTTGAACCATTTGAACACCCGATAACCTACCAACAAATTGGATTGACATAATTTTAGTCCACTCACAGGTTCATCTAAAGCTGATTTGATAATGCAGAATATTCTCATTGAATTCTCCAGCCAATATTTTCCTACTCTCCATTGTAGTTTTTAACTGCCCTTCTTTGTTTAATATTTTTATCAACTCCTTTTTTTATCTTGGTTTTTGACACCTCGTATCTTCCTCCAAATCAACATTCTGAAGACTTCTAAGTCCATCGTACAGTGAGTGTTAATATTACGCTTCGTACATAATATAATCCCAACTTTTTCATTCACCGATTAAAAAAAAATTTTTTTCCCTGTTAAAAATTGAGCTTTCATATGATCTCTGGGATAAATAGGTAATGCAAACGTTGAAATGATTCTTCGTGTAGATATAAAACAGCTATAAAATAGTACCAAGTTTTTTGGACCAAACAGTCGAAAGACAAACAAGAAAAGTCTCAGTCGCATAATAAACGTTTCACGAGAACGATGTACCTTTCGTAAAGACGTTGTTAGTTGTAGAAAACAGAAATAAGAGAAATTGTTGGAACGTCTACCGAACATACCAGGTTTGGCAGCGTCTCCCTTCAACCTATTTTAACATCTAACGAAAACTGTGGGTAGGAAATGTTTCGAGTCGAATGAAGAACAACACTGTCGATATTTCACTAGTCATTCAGACTCACGTTTCAGAGATGGAATGATTTTATTGATGGAAAACTAATTTCGACCTAAAAATTGTGTTTTGACAAATAGTCAAAGAAGACTCTTATAATTCAGACAATTATTACCTAGCCGACAGCCTGACTAATGCGGGACGTAGCGATTCCTCGAGTCTGCATATCACCAGATTACTGAATGTAAATGTGGTTTTTTATGTAACTATTCTTGCTGTTTTTGAAAATTTTCTTTGTTACCTTTCATCAATCAGAGTTCCTTCGTAATGGACTAAATTTTCTTTTAATATTGATTATGAGAATTTTATCTCCCACGAAAATGCCTTACTTTTAATGTCAATGGGTAGATTATCAAATAGAAAGACTGGAATGTAAAGGTTTTACCATATAGGAGACATTTTGTACGTGTGAGTAAAGGGATCTTGCAAGAACTGCTTGCACATCGCTAAAAAATAAAAATTGCTTCCACCACTAGATAAGAAACTTCATGCACCAGATTTTAAGGACTGTTCCATGAGATGGAACCTGCTTTAATTTTCTATGAAATTTTTTTTCATCCGCCAACAAAATTTAAAAGCTGTTGTTTTGTCAGGTCTGTTTTTGAAAGCTTTCTAGGGAAGATATCCAGATTAGAAGAACTATGTCAAAACCATGTTGGAGAACTGCAAGAAGCAGGGTTATAACAATAGTGTAAAATTCCTGTTCCCACACTCACTTATTGACTGCTTCCTTGAAGATCTGAGAAATTATAACGTAGAGCAAGGAGGATGCTGCCCCCAGGACGTTCATGAAATTGACCGAAAATGCCATTTTCAGTTTATTTTTTAATTATTAGTAAAACTCATGGCCAAAAAGTTCCCAAAGTCTCTGAAAAATAATTAAAAGTCTGATGGTTCAAATGGCTCTGGGCACTATGGGACTTAACATCTGAGGTCATCAGTACCCTAGAACTTAGAACCACTTAAACCTAACTAACCTACGGACATCACACACATCCATGCCCGAGGCAGGATTCGAACCTGCGACCCTAGCGGTCGCGCGGTTCCAGACTGATAAAAGTCTGACGCGACCTTTGTGTCGCTCCTACTTTTTGAAGCAACAGTTCATTAGTAGCTCAATGGAGAACGAGTACGTGGGGTACTCGGAAGCAAACTTGATCAGGGTGCATCTAGAAGTCTGTGAATACTGAACTTCTAAAAAACCATGTTCGTGGCAAACACAGAATCTAAATGACTCTCTACATTCCCTCTTATGGAAGCTAGGCCCTAAAACCACATTTTCGTGTGCTACAGTTGTCAGAATTGCAACTTACGACTCAGTTCTTGTATTTAATGATGGGAACGTGGGGTAAGTGATTGTATTAGAAAGAACGTGTTTAAGATAGGAAAAAGAGATTTACGGCGTCTAGCTGCAGCTGAAAAGTGAGTTGAACATGTGGTAAAGGAAGTAAGATAGAAAACAAGAAACCAGAACAGAAGCCTTGGAGGGAAAGAAGACCTTGAGTACAAATATCTGAAGAGGTGAGATCAAAAGAAAAGTTAGATTGAGCTTTAATTTGCATTTCTTGATACTAATGGTTTTTAAAGTTTATGTACCCTTTTCTCAGAATCTGTGAAAATTAGGCCGGCCGCTGTGGCCAAGCGGTTTTAAGCGCTTCAGTCTGGAACCGCGCTGCTGCTACGGTCGCAGGTTCGAATCCTAAATTGGGCATGGATATGTGTGATGCCATTAGGTTAGTTAGGTTTAAGTAGTTATAAGTCTAAGGGACTCACGACCTCAGATGTTAAATCCCATAGTGCTTGGAGCCATTTTTTTATGGAGGTTAGAATTATGAAACCTTCTACACTTACTTGTAAAAACCCGATAAATATAGTCTCAAGAGCGAATTTTGAATTTCTTATTGTAAGCTTAGATATTGGGTAAACGGTCTGGAATTTTGCAACCTGTGTTATGCTACCGGAATTATAATTAAATAATTATTAAAACTCTCATATTCGATGTATTCAAAAAAACTCATGAGAGATGCTTACTATATGCAAAGACATTAAACAGAGAAAATTTGGAAGGAATCTCTTAAATAGAGAAAGTTTGCAAATTAAGTGCAGCACCGCACTCATAATGTTGCTAGGAGAACCGCTTATAGTATTTTGTGTAAAAGCGTGCTTAATAAAACAGAGTTACAAAAATACAGAATTCATTTTAAATTTTCTTTTAATACTTGTGATTCAGTTATCGTGATATCAAGGAACAAAATTTAAAAAATTTTCAAAATCATCAATATCAGTTGCCTCTAGAACATCTATTTTCAGACGAAATGCTGGCTTGCGCTATAATTGTGTAGCAAAATTGATGGTTACCAGGAAGACATGGGGTGAGAAAGTTATGTAGGTCGGGATATTCGGTTCTCTGGTGAGGGAGAGAGTGTGCTTTGCTGATTTCGATGCTCTTTGCGGATGTAACCGGCAGGGGGTGTTCCGGAGCCGTAGCTGTTGATGCGTGCCTACATACCGACCGGGGCTGGCAGAGTCCCCCCAGAAACACGGGCAGCCCGGGCGGCGGGCGGCGGGCGGCGGGTGGCGGGCGCTCATTTATTCGCAGGCACGAGGGCCGCCTCCGCCTGCGCCTGCGCCGGCGCCCGGCCTGCATAAGCGGCGCCAAGTGCTCGCCAGCCGCTCCCCATGAATATTCACGCCGCCCCCGCACTCCTCACCCCACACCCCACCTCCTGCGCTGACCGGCACCCTTGCCGCAAGATTCAGCAGCCGGAACAAAAACTGCGGCCTGTGCACCCGCGGCTCTGCCGGTTCACGTTCTGCGCCCCTTAGTGCTTTGCGAGCTGCCAGAGGTCATATCAGTACCAACCCAGCCTGTGACGAAGCGGACTGGAATCGCTTAAGGATACAGGGTACTTTTCTGGCTCAATATTATGTAAACACCTATTTCTTTCAGGCACTGTTTATAATGTATATGTTTTACAGATTTTTTGTTGATATCACACTTTTTAAGCGAATTATAAGTATTTTGAAATTTTTTTTAAATTCCTTAGGGTTATTAAAAAAATTACAAAGAAAGTGATGCAATTTTTTTCCAAAATGCTTCCTCAAACTGAGGTACCATTTAATCCAATGTTATACATTTGAAGGAGGCCAAATTTTTGCCAGACATGCATAACATGATGGCTGAGGTACTAGACCTATTTAATTCCACGTATTATGTATATTACAAGGATAAAAAAAAATCACCTCTTACATTTTCATTTTTCTAATTTTTTTCTAGTGAAAATGTTATTTTTCTGTAGTTTAGTTGATTCTGCAATAAAGCTTAGTTCTACTACATAACTATGTACTATTGCAAATTACAGAAAAGATTACAACAATGCTTTATAAATTTTATGAAATATTTGTACCTGAATTCTAAAAAATATAACTTGCGGGAAATTGCAATTTAAGATATGAGTCCAATTAACCTGTGGCTCACAACATTCCTGAAGCACAGTCTTCATCCTGCAGCATTTCTTCGTCTTCAAGCTTCCGCTTGGCATTGCTTTTAGCAGTTCTTGCTTCTCTGGTAACTGGAAGAGCGAGTCTTTCACCTTCATGCACCCGTTGTCTGTCACACACAAGCAATTGATCTTCCAAATTAGAGCCACCTTTTTTAGTGCCTAAATTTCTCAGGACTTCCAAACTTCCTGTCACTTCATCATCGAGACGTATCACTGCATCTAGTGCATCAACTTCTAATGTATTTAGTCCTACAAAAATATTCTTGGGTAATCTTTCCCATATGCAATGGTTGAAACTTTCATTTGTATTCTGAGTGCCCCCATGAAGACATTTACTAAGCAAAACAGGGCCACTCAGGTGCCTAAAAATTGGTTTTATGTCATTCATAACAGCCTCAAGAAGAGAATGCTTATGATGGTATACTTGATCACTATTTTTGCTTTTCGGTAACCACATGTAACACTATCGACCTCTTTAGAGTCGAGAGACTTTGCACTAATGAAGCAAAAAATGAGATCTGTACAGTATGCAGGGTATAAGAGGGTCTGCAGAAGACAATATTCTTTGACTGTCTGAAGTTTAATGTTTGCTTGTAATTAACAGATGTTTATAATGTTATGTAAGTAACAATAAGTACTTTTTATTTAACTAGGTATAATTCTTTGTAAAGTGAAGTCAACACCAGCTCAGGGCTCAAGTTAAATATACGTGAAAACCAGTAGCGATTTACCAACGTTCTGGAAGGTCGGAAAAGGTGGAGATTTTTTTGCTGCTAACGGAAGCAGGTAGGAGAGGGGAGAAGTAAAGTTAGCAGACAGGCGCAAGACTCTGTTGAGGCTGGTGACGAAGCTGATAAGAGCTGTACTCCGCCGTATTGTTCAAATAAAGCTAAAGTTTAACCGCTTAATAGATGTGAGTGAAGGGGAAGTGCTAACGTACAAGTTTGCAACGCTTTAGAGGAGATATAAAATTACGTCTGCAACGAGTGTTGGTTCCTGGATGTGAAATGGTCTGAGACATCCATTACTTAGACTGACGGAGATCCCCAGGAAAGCCAATGTCATATTTGCGATAGTATATGTCGCATAATTCGACGCCACGAAGACAAGAAAAAATCTCCGCCGCTGAAAACGGTACGCGCCTTCTAAGCTCCTAAATCTCGAGCAACTGTGGTCACCAAGACACTAATGAAATTAACCGTCCATAGTTCTGCATACGAGCTGTGATGACCAGTTTTTGCATGTTTTGTTCAATAATCATTTAATTGTTTTTTTGTACACAAAACTACTCATTTAACCTAAAGTGTTCCAAGTAGGGATCTTTTCCTATACTAAAGACAATAAAACCGAGAATCCAATGGAGTGTTGTTCTGCAAAGAAAATTTAAATTATCACTTAAGTCCAACAATTAAAGTAAATGTAGGGAATTGTAGAATGCCTTGAAAGTGCGTAAAGTAAATAACAAATCTACCTAGTGTGTGAACTTGGTTATTGGGACCTTCTGTCCAAGAAATTATGTGAAGTAACTATTTCAATAAAACTGAGAAAAACCAAGTATAAAACTTTTTGCAATCATTTCGATACTAACAAAAGTATCGTAAAAATATTTCTTGTTCATAATACATGTTCTCAGAGCCAGTGTTGCTGATCTTACCTTCAGAAACGTAAGTAGGCATTATTGTCGTTCCGGCATTGTTTCATGGACCAAAACTTTCCAAGTTTATGCGTGTGACCAACTCTGAAAGCAGCAGTTATTCAGCTAGCTACGTGTATAAGCCTGTTCCTTCAGTGATATAAATTATTAAAAGAGAATTTTTTTTAATAAGAACCAAAATATAGTAAAGACCAAATTTGGTGAATTTGTTGAATAACGCCAACCGATTCGTCATTTTGGCTGGCGACCGTGTTTCTAGTATTGTTATCACTCGCAAGAAGTAGTTTGACGAAAAAGAAATGCTGCAACGAAGACTATACGATAACTTCACATTTGAACGAGCTTTATCCATTACGCGGCATCTGAGGTCACTAGCGGTTGCTAAGGAGGTAGTTGTGTCTAAGTGCTTCACTTACAGAAGCTAGAATAACATCTGAAGTACTAAACGTAACTGCAAGAGTAGAAACCGTGAGTGTTGTAAGCGGCCTTTAGACAGGACTAAAACATTTACTACGTCTGCATACTACCGTTATATATGTCTTAAGGTGGAAGAACAGCACTTACATCGCCATTATACCTTTATACACACCAAGAATCTGCTCGTTTAGGGGAAAGTCAATGAATAGGGTGGTCATCTGTGGAAAACTTATGAAAGTGGGCCATATAGCTTTTCTCATTTCTGTAACATCATTCAGAGATGCAGTTCGTGTAATGGCCAGTTCATTATAACTCTGAAGAAGGCTATTTCAGTTTCTGTCAATCTGCCTAGGCCAGACAGAGATTTTCCATCAGATAGCAACTTTCCTTTCATTTCTCTTCGTAGCTTCCTCAATCTAGCACAAATCCTCTTTTGCGCATGTCCACAACACTCCAGTTTTGTTACCAAAACACTGAACTCATTAATTTTATTGAAAGCTTTAGAGTCCCCATTGCCTAGGTACTTCGGGTATCTAGCGTTATAAACGGTCACCGATCTCTGAAATATTTTTAGAGCTTCATCACACTCCATAACTCCACTGTAACCATCATAATTCTTAGAACACTGATGTTCAATATGTCCTTCAGTGTTCCCATGGCAGGTGTGGCAGTACTTAGGTAAACACTCAGCATCAGCAACTTTTCCATTCTCCAGAGAAGTAGTACTTACAACGCCATTCAAGGGACAATGTCCTCGACGTTGACACGTCCCATCAAGTGCAACAGCAGTGTCCCTGGTTCCACTAATATTTACAGTTTCTTCTACTGCACGTTTCATAGATGCCTTAGACACAACCGTCAAGGCACCTAAACTATTTTCGTGTACTTGCTGAACCTATTGCGAGGAGGAGGAAGGTCCATCAAACCGCAAAACGATTGCGCAGCTTTTCTTCCTTTTCGTATTGCAACGCACTGCGTATACTAACTGCAAATTCACATCATATGAATTATGCACAACGTTCGAAGTCATTTTCGAGGTAGATTTATTGCAGGATCTACACAGAAAAACTAATTTTGACGTTAAAAACTTCCTGCTACTTTGTTGTTCAGTTATTTCCAGACAGCCTACACCATCACATTGTTTACATTTCGCCACATCCTTTATCAAAGAAGATAAGATGCCCACATCAACATCAACAAATCCACTACAAAAAGCCTCATTGTTAACACAAAAATTCGAATCACCGCGAGGTGTGCCATGTGGGAGTTTCTTCCCTGAAGAACTGATACATACGTAGGTTACTTTCAGTAGTGTGACTTGCCTTGTTTGTGAACTGGTTACCACGCAATTCCCTTTTATTGAATTTCTTGATGCGTGGCATAGTTCGTATTTATTGCACACTAAAGAATATGTACTTCCACAAATATATGTAGCATTTAGGCAACAAAAATTCAGTAACACGTGAACAAACTGCTTCAGCGAAACAAAAGTAAATACTAGCAAAGACAATCATTTACGGAGACTAGAAACCTCACACTCTTGGCAACATATACAATGTATCATACGTATAATCACTGGAAACATGAAGTTCACAATTCTTTTCGAAATAACACACAGAAATAAAGGTGGCATGGCGGCATGAATGACCGTAACTTTAAAATTTGGTATGTATAGGTCATTTTTCATTTGATACCCTATCATGTATATATCAACGTAGACTTTAATAAAGTCATAAAAAAATTTCGGTTTTTCCATCATTTATAAGTGCCTTGTATCCTTAACAGGGTAAAGTCATGAAAAACACACACTATTAAAATGAAGCACCAAATGCATAGTTTTGAAGTTACGTCAATTATATCTTGTACCATGCCTTAAATATAATTAATGCATTTACTGTTAAACTCCTTGAATTATATAGATTTAACTTTTTGCAGAATTTAGAAGAATTATTTTCACAAAATAATATACACTCCTGGAAATGGAAAAAAGAACACATTGACACCGGTGTGTCAGACCCACCATACTTGCTCCGGACACTGCGAGAGGGCTGTACAAGCAATGATCACACGCACGGCACAGCGGACACACCAGGAACCGCGGTGTTGGCCGTCGAATGGCGCTAGCTGCGCAGCATTTGTGCACCGCCGCCGTCAGTGTCAGCCAGTTTGCCGTGGCATACGGAGCTCCATCGCAGTCTTTAACACTGGTAGCATGCCGCGACAGCGTGGACGTGAACCGTATGTGCAGTTGACGGACTTTGAGCGAGGGCGTATAGTGGGCATGCGGGAGGCCGGGTGGACGTACCGCCGAATTGCTCAACACGTGGGGCGTGAGGTCTCCACAGTACATCGATGTTGTCGCCAGTGGTCGGCGGAAGGTGCACGTGCCCGTCGACCTGGGACCGGACCGCAGCGACGCACGGATGCACGCCAAGACCGTAGGATCCTACGCAGTGCCGTAGGGGACCGCACCGCCACTTCCCAGCAAATTAGGGACACTGTTGCTCCTGGGGTATCGGCGAGGACCATTCGCAACCGTCTCCATGAAGCTGGGCTACGGTCCCGCACACCGTTAGGCCGTCTTCCGCTCACGCCCCAACATCGTGCAGCCCGCCTCCAAAGGTGTCGCGACAGGCGTGAATGGAGGGACGAATGGAGACGTGTCGTCTTCAGCGATGAGAGTCGCTTCTGCCTTGGTGCCAATGATGGTCGTATGCGTGTTTGGCGCCGTGCAGGTGAGCGCCACAATCAGGACTGCATACGACCGAGGCACACAGGGCCAACACCCGGCATCATGGTGTGGGGAGCGATCTCCTACACTGGCCGTACACCGCTGGTGGTCGTCGAGGGGACACTGAATAGTGCACGGTACATCCAAACCGTCATCGAACCCATCCTTCTACAATTCCTAGACCGGCAAGGGAACTTGCTGTTCCAACAGGACAGTGCACGTCCGCATGTATCCCGTGCCACCCAACCTGCTCTAGAAGGTGTAAGTCAACTACCCTGGCCAGCAAGATCTCCGGATCTGTCCCCCATTGAGCATGTTTGGGACTGGATGAAGCGTCGTCTCACGCGGTCTGCACGTCCAGCACGAACGCTGGTCCAACTGAGGCGCCAGGTGGAAATGGCATGGCAAGCCGTTCCACAGGACTACATCCAGCATCTCTACGATCGTCTCCATGGGAGAATAGCAGCCTGCATTGCTGCGAAAGGTGGATATACACTGTACTAGTGCCGACATTGTTCATGCTCTGTTGCCTGTGTCTATGTGCCTGTGGTTCTGTCAGTGTGATCATGTGATGTATCTGACCCCAGGAATGTGTCAATAAAGTTTCCCCTTCCTGGGACAATGAATTCACGGTGTTCTTATTTCAATTTCCAGGAGTGTATGTACCGTTTCTCAGGAACTACTCAAGAGATTTAGGTTTGATCTCCTTGAACATAGTAAACTCTCGTGAGGATTTTTGAATATACTGACTCGGGAATTTTAACAATGATTTACCTGTAGTTCTGTAAATGTAATATAAAATCCGTGCAGAACTCCAAGTACTTTGTCCCATATCTCAGCTTACAGTCAGTAGTTCAAAATTTACTCTTGAGACAACATTTATTGGTTTCATAGAAATAACTACACAAAATTTCATAACTGTAGCCTTCATAAATTCAAGGAAAAGTGTAGATAAACTTTAAAAATCATAATTTTCAGGAAATGCAATACATAGTTCAATGTCACGTTTTTTCGTATGACACCTCCTCGGAAGGTCCCACATTTGTACTCAGGATCCTTTTTCCCTTCAAGGCTTCTCTTCTAGCTCCGTGTTTACTGCCTTTTTTTCCTTTTCAGGTCTTCCACTGACTTTTCAGCTGCAGAGAGGCGCTGTAACTTTGTTGTTCTCGAGATATCTCGAGCAAAATTTTCTTTCTCACTACGTTCCAATTATTAAATACAAGAATCGAACATTTCCGTAAATTTCTGTTAATAGCACAACCCAAAACAAGAACTGCTCCTTCATAAAAAAGCAGCCGGTTTATTATTAATTCTAAAATACGGAACATAGTCACAAATGATCCATAAAACTAACGGGAATATATCACAGCCATATAGACTCATTCCCTGCAAGTTATCTTGAAACTAATCCACCGAATGGTGGTTCAACAAGCTAGAAATAAAGTTTTAGTTTTGCTCCAAAATGTGAGCATCACAGGTAGGTTCGCGTCATACATTTATTTTTCAGGCACTACGGATGCCATTTCATCTTTGAAACTTTGGGAACTTAATGTTCATGAGTTCTTCTAATCAATAAAAAATAAATGGGAAACTGACATCTTAGGTCAGTATCATGAATGTCGAGTTCTTCTAATCAATAAAAAATAAATGGGAAACTGACATTTTCGGTCAGTATCATGAATGCCCCACCTGAATCTGCGACGTGAACTTGCGCAGGACCACTTACCTGAATGGGGAACGTGCCATTTTCTTTCACCGCTACGGTCGCAGGTTCGAATCCTGCCTCGGGCATGGATGTGTGTGACGTCCTTAGGTTAGTTAGGTTTAAGTAGTTCTAAGTTCTAGGGGACTGATGACCTCAGAAGTCAAGTCCCACAGTGCTCAGAGCCGTTTGAACGATTTTCACCTGTTGTTTGGTCGCTAATAACTACAGTTCGCTTGTTTGTTTGCTTACGTGCTTCGGGCGTAGCCCATCACCAAAACATCTGCCAAAGAATTCTAATTACCAATAAAATACAAGCACGGCATGTAGACGACGTTAAGAGTGGTCGTACGCAAATATATTGACAAAAACGGTAGAGGTATAGCTTGATACGAGGGCAATAGCGTTTAACGGCCAGTCAACAACGAGGTCATTAAACACGGAGCACAACCTCGAACTAGGTAAGGACGGAGAAGGAAGTCGGCCGTTCCCTTTCAAACGAATCATACCGTCATTTGCCTTAAGCGATTTAGGGGAAACCTCAATCTGTATGGCCGGACCCGGGCCTGAACCGTTGTCCTTCCGAAAGCGAGTCAAAAGAAACAACTTGCAAGTGGTTCGAGGAACCCTTTGCCAAGAACTTAATTTTGAACGGCACAGTAGTCATACAGAAGTAGATATAGAAGTAAGTGCACGCACCACCGATATGGAGTTAACACATAGTAGTGCATCATATGAATTCAGTCTTAGGGTTGGTTCTCAGCTGAACACATGTTACTGTGTCAATAACTAACTATCAATGCTTGCCCTAAATAGGTACGATTGAAATGAGTGAAAACTTCAATTAAAAATCAACGGACATATTATAAACAAGAAAAATTTGGAGTAGGAATTAAAATCCAGATAGAAAAATAAAAACCTTGAGGTTTGCCAATGACATTGTAATTCTGTCAGAGACAGAAAAGGATTTGGAAGAACAGCTGAACGAAATGGACAGAGTCTTGAAAGGAAGATATAAGATGAACATCAACAAACGCAAAATGAGGATAACAGAATGTAGTCAAATTAAGTGATGGTGAGGGAATTAGATTAAGAAATGAGACACTTAAAGTTGTAGATGAGTTTTGCTATTTGGGCAGCAAAATAACTGAGTATCGTCGAAGTAGACAGGATATAAAATGTAGGATAGCGGTGACAAGGAAAGCGTTGCTGGAAAGAGAAATTTGTTGACATCGAGTATAGATTTCAGTGTGAGGAAGTCTTTTCTGTAAGTACGAGCGTTGGAACTTTAATAGTGTCAACTACTTATTTACAGCTCGCACAAAATAGATACGATTTTCAAAGTTTTACTGACCTTCAAAGTAGTCACTAGCATTGTGTATAACCTGTTGCCAACGACGTGGAAGTCACTTGCATCCATACACTGTCCTGTAAAATGATGTTCAGATCCTGCAGCAAGTGTGACCACTTCTAATTTTATGCTGTCCATTTTTGGAACACAGCTTAGAGGCAGAAGTGATGACACTTTCTGCAGGACCTGACCATCATTTTGCAGGACAATGCTCAAGCACGTACAGTGCAAGCTGTTAGTGATTTGTTTGACTGATGGGGCTGCTAAATGCTATACCACCTTCTGCACTCACCTGAGTTAAGCCGTCGTGAGTTAAATTCGATTTCTAAACTGAAGGAAACACTTCACGGCATTCGCTTCAGAACTACTACAAATTCGTCGGACAATAGACTGCGCCGCTCGAACTGTCAACGCAATTGGCACTGCTAAGAGTAACCTACGACTTCCACATCGCTGGAAACGGGTCATACACAATGCTGGTGACCACCTTGAAGGTCAGTAAAGCTTTGAAACACTTATGTATTTTGTACTAGCTTTAAATAAATAGTTGCCACTATTAATATTCTAACATCTTATTTGTATAGAGTATAGCCATGTATGGATGTGAAACATGGACGAAAAACAGTTTAGACAAGAAGAGAATAGAAGCTTCTGAAATGTGGTGATACAGAATAATGTTGAAAATTGGGTGGGTAGATCACGTAGCTAATACAGAGGTACTGAATAAAAGTGAGAAGAAGAGGAATATGTGACACAAGTTGAGAAGAAGAAGAGATCGGTTGGTAGGACACGTTATGACACATCAAGGGATCATCAATTTAGTACTGGAGGGAACAGTGGGAACAGAGGGAGACAAAGAGATGAATACTCTAAGCAGATTCCAAAAGGATGTACGTTGCAGTAGTTACTCGGAGATGAAGAGGCTTGCACAAGAGAGAGTAGCATGGAGAGCTGCATCAAACCAGTCTTTGGACTGAAGACCTCAACGACAAACAACAATCTCTGTGTACTTGCATTTCTGTCTGTTGAACCTGTTGTTGGTCAAATGTTCGAGCGAAGAGGACTCACTATAAATTGCGCAATGGATTCTTGCCCGAATTTTCATAGCCAAACGAAGAATGAGAAATGGGCAAATGGGATACCACATTCACCAGCATGAAGTCTAGCTTTGCAAATAAGATTTACTTGCTTGAAAGTAATCGTGGTAATTTAGAGGACAATAGAATAGTCGGCAATATTTAAATATATTCTTATTTAATTTCATGCTTTCTGAACAAAATTTGAAAAATATTGATAAAAAAAAACAGATATTGTGTGAAATGATTTTTTAAAAGAAAAAAATAAAATATAATGGCGTGCTGATACTTAATACCCCCAAATTTTTTATGTGTATACGCTTGAAGCTTTTTAAATAAAACAAACGTTATTAATACAGCTATATTGTTCATGTTTGTTGTTGTGGTCTCCAGTCCTGAGACTGGTTTGATGCAGCTCTCCATGCTACTCTATCCTGTGCAAGCTGCTTCATCTCCCAGTACCTACTGCAACATACATCTTTCTGAATCTGCTTAGTGTATTCATCTCTTGGTCTCCCTCTACGATTTTTACCCTCCACGCTGCCCTCCAATACTAAATTGGTGATTCCTTGATGCCTCAGAACATGTCCTACCAACCGATCCCTTCTTCTGGTCAAGTTGTGCCACAAACTTCTCTTCTCCCCAATCCTATTTAATACTTCCTCATTAGTTATGTGATCTACCCATCTAATCTTCAGCATTCTTCTGTAGCACCACATTTCGAAAGCTTCTATTCTCTTCTTGTCCAAACTATTTATCGTCCATGTTTCACTTCCATACATGGCTACACTCCATACATATACTTTCAGAAATGACTTCCTGACACTTAAAGCTATACTCGATGTTAACAAATTTCTCTTCTTCAGAAACGCTTTCCTTGCCATTGCCAGTCTACTTTTTATATCCTCTCTACTTCGACCATCATCAGTTATTTTGCTCCCCAAACAGCAAAACTCCTTTACTACTTTAAGTGTCTCATTTCCTAATCTAATTCCCTCAGCATCATCCGACTTAATTCGACTATATTCCATTATCCTTGTTTTGCTTTTGTTGATGTTCATCTTATATCCTCCTTTCAAGACACTGTCCATTCCATTCAACTGCTCTTCCAAGTCCTTTGCTGTCTCTGTCAGAATTACAATGTCATCGGCGAACCTCAAAGTTTTTATTTCTTCTCCATGAATTTTAATACCTACTCCGAATTTCTCTTTTGTTTCCTTTACTGCTTGCTCAATATACAGATTGAACAACATCGGGGAGAGGCTACAACCCTGTCTTACTCCCTTCCCAACCACTGCTTCCCTTTCATGTCCCTCGACTCTTATAACTGCCATCTGGTTTCTGTACAAATTGTAAATAGCCTTTCGCTCCCTGTCTACATGTTTATTTCTCTACATAGTCACGCTGGCTACGAACACATTTCTCCCAGGTAGAGACCAGTTTGTTGATACCGTCACTGTAGAGCGTTCACGTTATTGGTTGCGCCACAACCATACCTGTGTTTGCACCACTTCATCAGTATAAAAGTGAAGTCCTCGAACGTTTTCCTTAAGTTTTGATGAAAATCAGACGGCGCCAAGTCGGAACTGTATGGAGGATGATCGATGCCACGTCTTATAAGCGATGACATCTCGGTCGGCGAATGATTCCAATCCAGGTAGGGAGCCATTTTCACACCGAACGATAGCGAGAGTAAACCATCCACTTCCAGTACTCCCTGTGGCAACGTCAAGACTAAAATTAACTCGACATCCACGGAAAGAAATCGGTCCATTCAATATGACAGTTTGTGCAGTTCCATTTGTGCCAAGTTTATTCTCCAGGCTTATTATATGTTTGTAGACTGGCATGCGATGGCGACGTTGACGACACACACGTCGACGGGGCATAGTGCTTCAATGCTGTTGCAGATATAGCTCACAGCCGAATGATTCGGCTGGTCTGCGTTGGCCGCTTTTATACTGCGCCAGGCATCGGATTGTCGCAGGTGTCACAGCCCTCGTTTGTGATATGGCATTGTCATGCTTCGAATTCGAAACTCGCTTACAGCCCGTTGTTCCTCACGTACCGTCATAGTTACGTTGCACAAGCATGTTACACACTGCAATTACGTGTCTCCTAGCGGCAGAGGGAGACAGATGTGAAGAAAAAAGATGTAGAATGTTAACAGCATTTGTTTTATTTAAACACCTTTAGGATTTTCGACATAAAAAATTCGTGGGCGCTACTTTTCAGCAGCCTTTCGTCGTAGATTAAAGAACATTTGACGCACCTCTGAATGATTCTCGTAATCACGTGCAGAAAATAGCCTCTACTACTGCGTAAAATTCTGGGATTCGAGGTTAAACACTGGGCTTTAAATTCTTAATCGGCACCACATTTTCTTTACATGATTTCAAGCTTCATTCGGAAGCCCATTAAATGTTTCTCTAACCTGTTTCATATCTAATTTTACACAATCATTTCAAAAAACATTTGACTTTTTCAGTTTTTGTTTTTCTTTTGAATTGTGCCTGCCGGCCGGTGTGGCCGTGCGGTTAAAGGCGCTTCAGTCTGGAACCGCGTGACCGCTAAGGTCGCAGGTTCGAATCCTGTCTCGGGCATGGATGTGTGTGATGTCCTTAGGTTAGTTAGGTTTAAGTAGTTCTCAGTTCTAGGGGACTGATGACCACAGATGTTAAGTCCCATAATGCTCAGAGCCATTTGAATTGTGACTTTTCCCTCAATCTCCCTAAGCCTTCGAACTAATGAAAGATCCCCTACAAGTAGGGATGTTTTCTATGCGTAAAACTGTCAGTGACTGAATAGATAATAGCAACTATAATACGTTTCATGGAATTGTAGCCCAATAAACTCAAAACAGGGTCTGAGTTACATCAGCAAACAAGAAAAATAAAAAAGAAGGTTCAAATGGTTCAAATGGCTCTATGCACCATGGGACTTAACATCTGAGGTCATCATTCCCCTAGACTTAGAACTACTTAAACCTAACTAACCTAAGGACATCACACACATCCATTAGTACCACATTTCACCACAACTCTGCCCAAGGCCACCATGGACGTAGCACACGATAGAAAGGCCGTCTCACTCCCTCTTACTACGCCTTCTTTCGGCACCTCTGCGTTGGAAGTCAGAACCGCCATGCCGAGTGTTAAAATCACGCGGTTTCCTTACGAATGACCGACGAAAACATTTCAAACATACCGTCGCTCATCATCGACACCAAAGGTCTCAGGAGGTGGCATAAATAGAGTTAATGAAACCACTTCTTACCTTGCGACGTTAATTCTCACACATTTCTCAGTCGAAAAGATCAATTTTCATTGCGATTATCAACGGAATGACGTTTTTGACAATGTTCGACACTGCTGATACCCCTAGACTGTTCAGTCCGTCTCTAGTGACGTCTTGGGCCATCAACCCCACTGAATGTGATCTGAAATTTTTCGAGTGCAGTGCGACCGCAGTGTTTGCTCCGCCAAGTTGGCGCCGCAAGAGACCGTTCAAAACCATTCGACTAAATATGAATGTGATCTGAAACCTAAAAATGGCATTTATGCTTTTCTAGAGCTTTTAGTTTCTTTCTGTGGCGTGACCAAAGGAGGATGCAACATTAACAGTTGTGTGAGTAACGCGGCCAGTGTTCCCTCTAAGACATCCCCCAGCAAAGCAACACCCTTGGTTCCAGCCACGCACCTTTATGGACCTATTCAAAAATTTGTCAGTACAAACACTCCGACACCTATTCAGATGAGTGGCGCTCCACTGCTGCTCTAGCACCTGAGGACAGGCAACCTCTTTGACACCCTTTAGGTTCTGCATGCCGACCAACAAACGCTGGAGCACTGCTGGAGCGCCAGTCACATGCAAGGGTTTGGGAACCTCTGTAAAGGTACGTTTTTAAATTGGTCAACGAAGGTGTGTGGGTGGCACCAGGGTGTTACCTAAAGAGGGGAGGGGTTCGGATCTCAGAGATCCACTTTGCCGTTTCGTTCAATCATACGTCAACGTGGCATCCCCCTCCTCCCCCTCCACCTTCCACAATCATATCACAGCAGAGCGTGAAACAAATGGGCTCAAAATGAATTAATATCCTTTATTGGTTCGGATAACGTTCAAAGCTCGTCGAATGGCTTTGAACGGTTCCTAATAGTTCCAGCCTGTCTACCAGAGCAAGACGAGATCGCGCTGCCCTCCAAAAGGAACAGATCACGCCGTACTGAGCTGCAGCCCCATGATGTCCTCAGAGAAGCGTTGAATTGTCCGGCGGGGTTCCTGCAGGTTGTGCCTCAGATTTCTTCTCCCATCCATTCTGTCCAGTACATCCTCATTATTAACGTGATCTACCCACCTAATCTTCAGCATTCTTCTGTAGGACCACATTTCAAAAGCTTCTATTTTCTTATTGTCTAAACTGTTTATCGTCCGTGCTTCACTTCCGTATAGGCCAACAGTAGAGACAAATAACTTCAGAAAAGATTTCCTAACACTTAAATCTATATCCGATGATAATAAATTTTTCTTCTTCAGAAACGCTTTCCTTGTCATTGCCAGTCTACGTTTCATATCCTTTCCACTTCGGCCATTATCCTGTCTCGCTTTTGTTGATGTTCATCTTGCATAGCCCTTTCAGCGTCCATTTCGTTTAACTACTCTTCCAAATCCTGTGCTGTTTCTGATGGAGCTACAATGTCATCGGGAAACCTCAAGGCTTTTATTTCTTTTCAATGAACTTTGATTCCTATTCAAATTTTACTTTGATTTCCTTTGCTGTTTGCTCTGTGTACAGATTAAATAACGTCGGGGATAGTCTACAACCTTATACGAATATATTGGATATAGTGTATATAAATTTTGTTGTATGTTGTAGATTGCGTAATTTTCCGAATTCTTCATTCATAAGTACTATTTTTATTTGTTTAAAAATAGTTGCTAAAAGCAATATATGTAACACCCAATTAATTATATTGTAAGATAAAAATGGATAACTTCTCTGAAAAATACTGGGGACCTGTTACCAGGTCCTTAACTATGGGGTAAAGGAAATGGAAAAAAAGTTGTCCCTGTCGTTCGCCAACCCCATAGCTAGCTTCAAAATATCTGGAGACAATCATGTCATAACCATTTCTAGAGTGATTTCTGTTAACGTACGGAACCTGATGATTAATACTTTAGCATTATTTTCCTTTAATTTGGTTCGAAGTATTTATTTGTTAAAATACACGTAAGTCTTTGGTGTACAGTTTATTTCAATTATTGTATGAAATTAAGATTCTTCCCAATATTACTGTTGTGATAGGACCTTTCTTATTTCCTCAGGTACTTAGAATTAATATTCACTGCTTGAGTCACTGGCGTCAACAGGATCGAGTGGTGGCGGGCAGAGTAAGTGTACCGCAGCTGCATCAGCTCCTAGGATCAAGGATCGTAGTCTGCTGTTTAATACTCTAAAAGATGTGCACCATTTTGAAGAACTTGATTATGTTGTGCTTGAGGCGATTTGCATGTGCTACATCGTTGCCCTAATAACGAGGGAAGCATTCTCTTGAAGAGCTGCAGAGAGCAGACATAACATTTACGGAGAGCTACAACAACTGTTGGAAAGCTGTAGCTGATTATTTATGACAGTTGTGATTTGGTATAGGCTGTCACCGGTTCCAGTCGTTATCGGCCATCTTCAGATCATTTCAGATTAGTTATAATGAACGTGTCAGCTTCGTCCCGTGCGTGGTAGCTTCAAGGTTACAGTAAAAATTCAAGTGTAAAATATACTCCGATATACAGGTTGACTCAAAAATAACTGTACAGACTCCGTGGGTGTAACGTATGCATCAGAATAAGAGGAAAATGTTTAAAAAAAGGTTTGTCTGAAATATCTCCGTTTCCGAGTTACGATGAATGATTCATGGGCCAATACAGGCTTTTTTGGCGTGTCGTGTTCGCTTGCGTATCGACTGATATTGCTTTTATACGCCCCTCTACACTGCTCGGTTAATTCTGACACGAACCGCTTTCGTTTATTTGATTTCGGTGTGGTCCGTTGTACTCTATTGCGCTCTTGTAGTATAGCGGCACCAAAACTTCTACGTCCATTCATTCTGTTGCTAGTTCACAGACTGCAGTCGTTGTGTACGGTACGATAGCGAACTCAAACAGTGAATATTCCGTTATACACCTTCTTTACGCCACAGCAGAAGACAATGTACGAGCAGCAAGACGATGGTATATGGAGATGTTTCCCCACAGCAGAGTATCAAACCAGCAGACTTCCACAGTTGTGGAAGGGAAAATGGCACTCGTGCTGGTCAGCCTTAACCGGAAGGAGTGGATGTTCAGAAGATCCTGGAAATGGTAAATGAAGATCTGACTATGAATATCCGCCATATAGCTGCCACTGTTGGGGTTCCTCAATCAAATATATGTGGAACCTGCTTCGGAGACAGCAACTTCACCTATTTCACCTGCAGAAGGTGCAGGAGCTGACACCTGTAGACTAGCCTAGACATCAGAATTTCTGTCTGTAGTTACTCGAGCGCCATGCTGCTATTTCACTGTTCGGTCATCGGGTAATGTTTACTGATGATAGCCTCTTTACTTTTACGGGTATCATGAACGCTCATAACATGCACTTGTGAGTCCATGAGAGTCCTCGCATAACTACAGTAAGAGTAGAGGTTGAACATACCGCTTCAGTTGTAAATTACTTTATTTTCACACTACCGGTTTCGGACTGTTATAAGCCCACCGCCCGGTGTCGTAGCTGTGCTGTGGTCCCCGAGCGTTGTGTGCACCAGGCGCAGTGTGCTGCCTATAGGCACTCGGGGACCACAGCACAGCTACGACACCTGAGGATGGGCTTATAACAGTCCGAAACCGATAGTGTGAAAATAAAGTAATTTACAACTGAAGCGGTATTTTCAACCTTTGCTATAAAGCTCAGTTACGGATATTCTGCCAACAGGATTGCTTGTACAGTAAGAGTATATCAATATTGTTAGTCAGTGAACATTTGGTGTGGTATATGGGAGAATCAGTTACTCGGACCGCATGTCATTCCACAGCCTTTTACTGGAAGCGTGTATCAAGTGTTTTTGGAACGTTAATTTGATGGTCTGCTTCATGATATGCCACTAGCTACACGAGCCAACTTATGGTTTATGCACAACGGTGCCCTCGAAAGAGAGTATCTCAGTGTTAGCTATCCCGATTAGTGAATAGGACGCGGCCGGCCGGTGTGACCGAGTGGTTCTAAGCACTTCAGTCTGGAACCGGGCGACCGCTACGGTCGCAGGTTCAAATCCTGCCTCGAGCATAGATGTGTGTGATGTCAAAAAAAAAAAAAAAAAGACATCAAATGTGTGTGAAATCTTATGAGACTTAACTACTGAGGTCATCAGTCCCTAAGCGTACACACTACTTAGACTAAATTGTCCTAAGGACAAACACACACACGCGTGCCCGAGGGAGGACTCGAACCTCCGCCGGGACCAGCCGCACAGTGCATGACTGCAGCGCCTTAGACCGGTCGGCTAATCACGCGCGGCTGTGTGTGATGTCCTTAGGTTAGTTAGGTTTAAGTAGTTCTAGGGGACTGATGACCTCAGATGTTATGTCCCATAGTGCTCAGAGCCATTTGAACCATTTTTGATAGGACGCGCAGGACCAGTTGCTTCGCCCGCCAGGTCTCCGGATCTTAACATCCTGGACTTCTACCTTGGAACCGTTTGAAGGATCTCGGGCATGGCGTTGGAACTGAGAATGTAGCACAAATACATCATCGTCCTGAAAATGAATGCGTGGCTGTGCAGAATGAGAGGAATGGAGCCTGCAACGACATCTTCATGGACGCAATTTTGTACATGAACAGCATTTAGTTGAGTTAAATTTCGGTCCATTTGGGTCGTTGCTTTCTGAAAAGAATTAATTTTTTGTTAAGAAACTTCCTGGCAGATTAAAACTGTGTGCCCGACCGAGCTTCGAACTCGGGACCTTTGCCTTTCGTGGGCAAGTGCTCTACCACTGAGCTACCCAAGCACGACTCACGAACCGTCCTCACAGCTTTATTTCTGCCAGTACCTGGAACGTTTCAGAACGTTGTGGAAACATCCCCCAGGCTGTGGCTAGGCCATGTCTCCGAAATATCCTTTCTTTCAGGAGTGCTAGTTCTGCAAGGTTCGCAGGAGAGCTTCTGTAAAGTTTGGAAGGTAGGAGACGAGGTACTGGCAGAAATAAAGCAGTGATGACGGTTAGTGAGTCGTGCTTGGCTAGCTCAGTGGTAGAGCACTTCCCCGCGAAAGGCGAAGGTCTCGAGTTCGAATCTCGGTCCGGCACACAGTTTTAATCTGCCAGGAAGTTTCATATCAGCGCTCACTCCGCTGCAGAGTGGAAATCGCGTTCTGATAATTTTTTGTTGTTTCTGTTACATTTGTGATACCTACTCTTATGCATAGCTCTGAACTAAAGCAACAACAGACAAAACCTTACTTAACATTTTAAGCTTATTTTGATGCGCACATTGCACTCATAAAATGTGTACAGTTACTTTTGAATCACCCTATATTTTAACGCGATACTTTTTTATTGTTTGCCGTCACTTTTTCGTCTCGAAAGTGCATCCAGATTTTTTTAATGCAGTCTAAATATAGAATTGGATCTTCCATAGAGTTTGTTGTTTAAAACATACCATAGGTTCGTAAATGATGTCACCATTAACATTTGAACAAGAGGCGCAGAGTGCATTCAGCAAAGCCGATTGCTGAAACAGCGTTAGTCGTGCGTTGTTGATTAAAGAATGGACACACGTGCAATTATTTCCAGTCTACCGCTCGTCAGTCGGTATTACACCGGCTTTCGACGGAAACAAAATTCCCGCGGCATAGGCCGACGCCAGAGAGAGAGCTACTAGGGGAGGAGAGGATATGGGAGGAATGGAGTGGGATTCGGGGGAGGGGGTCGGTTGGAGGATGGACACCGTTCGACCGAAGCGATTACCGAAATCAATAACGCACCGCGAATTCATCCGCCGTAATTGGGCAATTAGCGGTGCGCAGCGCGCACGTGACTGTGAGGTCGGCCCTTCTTGCCGGCAGCGGTTGCGCCGCGGGTCGTTAATTAGCTTTGACGTGCAGGTGGGATGATCCGCGGCCGCTGCGGATTACGCCGGCACCGGCCGCCGGGCGCCGCGCGCCGCTCCTGCAACGAGCGCAGCCGCTGGCCGGCCTTTGTCCGCGCTCGTCGCTTCTGCCGCAGCCAGATTCCGGCTAATCAGTCGCGCTCGGCGGGAGTTACCGCTAGCCGTCGCAGGAGCCAGCCTCCGAACGCCGCCAGCCAGGCGCGCTCTTGAGTAACCACCTGCCGTAGATATCACGAAACCAACCTACCTCTATTTAATTAAGCGTGATAAAGAGCGCGTCAAGAATCCACCTACAGTAAAACAAGTAATGCTGCCATCAGTTTTCTCCTCTACTCTTGACGTTACGAGCTCATATTGCTGTACCGACTGATACTCTGTACAGCCGAGCAGACCAACAACAGCGGGAACGATAGCTCTCTCGACCTTGATCCTCCTTTTCCTGTGTAACCACCAGGGGGAAGGCTTTCGTTAGGCAATCCACTAAAAACAACTTGTAAGTAGGCTGTTTAGGTTTTTTTATTGGTAACGCCACGTAGCGCTCTGTATGAAAATCACTGACTGTGCTGTGTGCAGTCTGTGGCTGGGTGGCATTGTTGGAATTTGCTATTGTAGTGTTGGGCAGCTGGATGTTAACAGCGCGTAGCGTTGCGCAGTTGGAGGTGAGCCGCCAGCAGTGGTGGATGTGGGGAAGTGAGATGGCGGATTTTTGAGAGCAGATGATCTGGACAAATATGTATTGGCCAGTGCCCAAGACAATTTGTAAAATTTTTTTGTGAGAAGCATGGGGGCTATGTAAGTAGGCTGTTTAGGTTTTTTTATTGGTAACGCCACTTAGCGCTCTGTATGAAAATCACTGGCTGTGCTGTGTGCAGTCTGTGGCTGGGTGGCATTGTTGGAATTTGCTATTGTAGTGTTGGCCAGCTGGATGTTAACAGCGCGTAGCGTTGCGCAGTTGGAGGGGAGCCGCCAGCAGTGGTGGATGTGGGGAAGTGAGATGGCGGATTTTTGAGTGCGGATGATCTGGACGTGTGTCCATCAGAAACAGTACATTTGTAAGAATGGATGTCATGAACTGCTATATATATTATGACTTTTGAACACCATTAAAGTAAATACATTGTTTGTTCTCTATCAAAATCTTTCATTTGCTAACTATGCCTATCAGTAGTTAGTGCCTTCAGTAGTTTGAATCTTTTATTTAGCTGGCAGTAGTGACGCTCGCTGTATTGCAGTAGTTCGAGTAACGAAGATTTTTGTGAGCTAAGTGATTTGTGAAAGGTATAGGTTAATGTTAGTCAGGGCCATTCCTTTGTAGTGGTTATTGAAAGTCAGATTGCGTTGCGCTAAAAAATATTGTGTGTCAGTTTAGTGTTGATCAGGATAGGTAAAGCGCGAAATGTCTGAGTACGTTTAGTTTTGCCCAGCTGTTTGAAAATCAAATAATGTAAGAGATTTATCAGCACAGTAATTCAATAATTTTTCTAATGGGACGTTTCAAACTCACTGTTAATGGGACTCGCACGTGAACAGGCGACATTTTCCCCCCATACATTGAAAATACACATTTTCGCCTTCCTCAAAAAATTCTGGATAATGACTTGAGCAGTTAATCTTGACATGTTCCTTCGTTGCGATTTGTGACACAACATCATTTACACGTCACTACCGCACGTCCACTGCCTAACACTGCATGCTCACAATCACAGCTTTTCGCGGATGATGCTGTAGTATACAAAGAAGTTGCAGCATTAGAGAATTGTAGCGAAATGGAGGAAGATCTGCAGCGGATAGGCAATTGGTGCGGGGAGTGGCAACTGATCCTTAACATAGACAAATGTAATGTATTGCGAATACATAGAAAGAAGTATCCTTTATTGTATGATTATATGATAGCGGAACGAACACTGGTAGCAGTTACTTCTATAAAATATCATGGAGTATGCGTGTGGAACGATTTGAAGTGGAATGGTCATATAAAATTAATTATTGGTAAGGCGGGTACCAGGTTGAGATTCATTGGGAGAGTCCCTAGAAAATGTAGTCCATCAACAAAGGAGATGGCTTTCAAAACACTCGTTCGACCTATACTTGAGTATTGCTCATCAGTGTGGGATCCGTGCCAGATCGGGTTGACGGAGGAGATAGAGAAGATCCAAAGGAAAGCGGCACGTTTCGTCACAGGGCTATTTGGTAAGCGTGATAGCGTTACGGAGATGTTTAGCAAACTCAAGTGGTAGACTCTGCAAGACAGGCGCTCTGCATCGCGGCGAAGCTTGCTGTCCAGGTTTCGAGAGGGTGCGTTTCTGGATGGGGTATCGGATATATTGCTTCCCCCTACTTATACCACCCGAGGAGATCAAGAATGTAAAATTAGAGAGATTCGAGCGCGCACGGAGGCTTTCCGGCAGTCGTTCTTCCCGCGAACCATACGCGACTGGAACAGAATAGGGAGGTAATGACAGTGGCACGTAAAGTGCCCTCCGCCACACACCGTTGGGTGGCTTGCGTAGTATAAATGTAGATGAGTTGTGCTATGCTAAAAATACGATTCGCTAGTTTTGGTGCTACGAGAGCTATTCGGAAAGTAAGGAACGATGGGTTGCGAAATGGAAACCACTGTGAAAATCAAAACTGTTTCATTTGCAACAGTTAGCCACAACTTCCAGCTACTTATCTCCGTAGTCGCCGATCCGACTTAGACGTTCGTCGTACCGTTCTACCAACTTTTCAGTACCCTCGTTATAGAAGGCAGCCGCCAGTGCTATCTGCCAATTCCCTACGCTGGCCTACAGCTCGTTGTCTGTGCCAAATTGTTGTCTTCATAGCCAGCGGTTCATGTGAGCAGAGATGAAACTCAGAGGGAGACAATTACGGGCTGTATTGTGGGTAATCAAACATTTCGAACTGAAAACGATGCAGGAGCATCTTCAGTGCCCCTGCAGAACGCTGCTGAGAATTGTCTTGAAGAATAAACCGCACAGCAGTTATGGAATGGTGGCTGCATAGCTTCAGGCGAAATTTCTCACTAGGTTCTTGTACTTGGCGGGAGACACTATTGTTCTAGGTATCTTTATGTGCTCCCTGTGTACTAAGAACTAATAAGAACGACGCAACACGATAGACGGGCATACTAGAGACACTGCCCAACACACCTCTCCAAAATTCATCGGATTTTCACTGTGGCTTTCATTTCGCGGCCGATCGTTCCTTACTTTCCGAATAACCCACGTACATAAATGACTTAGTAAATGTTAGGATTACTAGTAGTATTGGTATCGCTGGTAGGGAAAGAAACGTAAATAAATACGTAAGGAGAAATTGGGCACCAATGACTTCTCTTTGCTTTTTTAATGTGTGTGTGTGTGTGTGTGTGTGTGTGTGTGTGTGTGTGTGTGGTCACGTATCTTCCGCAGTTTTAGGTAATCAAAGGAATTAGTTTTAATGCAAGTATAGCTTATATGCACAAACCTAAAATAAATATATAATTGAAACTTCCTGGCAGATTAAAACTGTGTGCCCGACCGAGACTCGAACTCGGGACCTTTGCCTTTCGCGGGCAAGTGCTCTACCAACTGACCTACCGAAGCACGACTCACGGCCGGTACTCACAGCTTTACTTCTGCCAGTACCTCGTCTCCTACCTTCCAAACTGGCAGAAGTAAAGCTGTGGATACCGGGCGTGACTCGTGCTTCGGTAGCTCAGTTGGTAGAGCACTTGCCCGCGAAAGGCAAAGGTCCCGAGTTCGAGTCTCGGTCGGGCACATAGTTTAAATCTGCCAGGAAGTTTCATATCAGCGCACACTCCGCTGCAGAATGAAAATCTCATTCTGGAAATATATAATTATTGTTGTCATTTTGTACTCCATAGACCGTTCTTCATCACGATCAAAGGCGAGAGTTTCTTGTTATTGATGAACGCGAAAGTCCTTTATAAATAACAGAAACATGTTTAATGTAAATTCGACGAAGTATCGAAGTGAAGTTTCATACATTTTTGTTTTGCGGTTCTTTTCCTGTTTTACCTTTTTGTTGACGTAATTGCGTTTTATACCGCTATGTAATAAATCTGTGCTGTTTTCTTTATTTTTACTACAAAATCTCTGTTTCACGCCAAATATCAAAATTTTTCCAATAAAACCTGAATTAAACGTCTGCAATTTCAGTTTTTCTATAAATCATTTTTATTTCTGAGTATCAGATAGGAGGATAACTTTGTAGGACATGACAGGAGGATAACTTTGTGGGACAAAAATGTCCCATAGGTTATCCAGCCCTCTATAAATATATATATCCTCTCTCAGTTTCTAGACGACTCACCGCTTCCGGTTTTTAGAGGAATCGAGTAAGCCACTGGTCGCATACGAAAAGAAAGCGATCGTTAAGAGGTAACGCCCGATAGGTATGCAGCACAACTAACATACAGGTAAAGCGGGTGCGATCTTAACTGAGGAAAGCTACCAGGATAACAACGATAGGTTTGCTTACGATAATCTACGGTAGCCTACGGAAATTTTACATCTCTTCTCGCAAGTCAGTGCCCTATTGCACGTCCGTTGTTTGCAGACGTTAGTTCAGGCCGGCACAGTAGTTACTGCGCTGACGTCGCTTACATGCCAGGAATAAAACCTGTCTCTGAACTTTTGGATGGACAGTGTAGGTAATAATTTCCCTTTCGAATGAAGTAGGATAGAAAATAATATTGGTGCGAAGTACCTTCCTTTCCGAGCTGTCTGCATCTTATGGAAATATGTAAAGAGGTAAATAAATGTGTTGTATGAGGGACATTCAATAATTAAAGAAACAAAATGACGTAGAAAGAAAACGGTGTATTTTTACAAAATTAGACATTCACTATTTCTCGGCACATTCTCCAGCAATATTAGTACACTTGTTCGAATGATGAACTTTTTTTTTTCTTAACTTACCTTTGTCTTTTTGTTTGAGCCACTTGTCCAGAAATTTTTTGAGCTTCTCGTTGCTGCTATACATTTTTCCACGTTATTTCTCCTTGAGATTAATCACACGCTAAAATCTTGGTTAGAAAAAGGTCAACGTTCCTTTAATATCGTTTTTTCAAGTCTGTACACTTTCTGAGTATTGTTTCCTGCTTTATTGCGTTATGTCTTTCGGAACAAACGTTGCAAATGTTTTACTGTAATTGAGCTTATTACTGATTACGTTATGAATTGAAGCGAAGGAGGTACTTCACCCGGCGCTTCAGGACCTCGCTCGTCATTCAATGAGGTTGGACCGTTTTTGAACTCTTCTATCTACTTATAAAAATTTTGCGATTCGTACAACTTTCCCCGTACTGTGAAACGATTCGAGAAAAGATTTTAGCCGCTTTTTCACCTGCAGACAGGTAAAAAATAGATCAGTGAACATTCTTCAATTAATGTCGTCTTCAGGCGGACAAGCGACGTTAAATGCAATATTTAGATTACAGAAAAAACATCTTTTATCTCTCAGCTATTCTCAGTTCATACCAGTGATGCCAACCTAATGTCATGAAAGTAAAAAATACCTTCTACATACTGTTATATCTGCATGAATTTGTCATTTTAATTATGGAATATCGGTCGAAATAATTATTCAGTAACGATGTTAGTTGCACGGTGGTCACAATAGAAACGACGCATAACGAAGCGGACTTAGACGTGAGGAGATGGCATTTTCACCCCATTCTTTGAAAATTCAGTATTCTGGACGTTGCTGTTGCAAGACAACACTACATAACATCAAGCAAAGCGATTTTAGAAATTATATTTATTTATGATTAATTATTACTACAAGTTCTCTACGAGATGAATTTTGAATGCTTGTTTAGGTTTCAGTACATTGATCTGGGGTACCTTGAGTGTAATATCTCTCAAACAGGAGCAGACTTCTCTAAACGTCCGTGAGAATATGTTACACTTCATATCTTGTACTTCATGGAGTAGCTCAGGTGAAGTAATTGGTTGTTGTTTCTTCAGTTACAGTCCAAACTGCAAAGATGTGAAACATAACATGTTGTTGTTGTTGTGGTCTTCAGTCCTGAGACTGGTTTGATGCAGCTCTCCATGCTACTCTATCCTGTGCAAGCTTTTTCATCTCCCAGTACCTACTGCAACCTACATCCTTCTGAATCTGCTTAGTGTATTCATCTCTTGGTCTCCCCCTACGATTTTTACCCTCCACGCTGCCCTCCAATACTAAATTGGTGATCCCTTGATGCCTCAGAACATGTCCTACCAACCGATCCCTTCTTCTGGTCAAGTTGTGCCACAAACTTCTCTTCTCCCCAATCCTATTCAATACTTCCTCATTAGTTATGTGATCTACCCATCTAATCTTCAGCAACATATTAACACGGATATCGAAAGGACACATATATTGTTTGAGTGATACACTATGTGATCAAGAGCATCCGGACACCCCAAAAACATGCGTTTTTCTTATTAAATACAGTGTGCTCCCACCTACTGCCGTGTGCTCAATATCAGCGACCTCAGTAATCATTAGACATCGTGAGATAGCAAAATGGGGCACTCCGCGGAACTCACGGGCTTCGAACATGGTCAGGTGATCGGGTGTCAGTGCTCCGTATATTTAACAGTGTTTGGAAACAAGAATGACCTGCGCTCTTCTTCGGTCACTCGTAGCTTTCAGCTGTGTGAGAGATCCTCGATGAATATGAGCTAGCAAAGGAGCAAAGCTGCAGCATACTCCATGTTAAATATAAATGGAAAATTTCATTACAGCCAGGTGTCTCGTTCGTTTCAATTAGTCTTAACTGTTTCACTATCCCGGTTGTTAATATTCGTGAGCCTTTCCGGTAACGAATCAATGGTACGGTAGTACCCTTACGCATAAATACATTACTAAGTAAGAAATTCAATACTTTTGCTTTGTGCCTCCTTTTTTAAATTTCAACAACACATGGAGTCATGAGAGACGGAATGGAAGGTTTGAACTGTCGCTGACATGGTCTATATGCAAGGGCTGTACTGTTTACGACTTATCCAGTTTGAAGAGTGGACCTGTAGCTCTTGCCACTCTACAGAATTGTAGAATCGCAAGGGTTTGATACTAAAGCATATTATCACAATTGTCCGAAACTCTTCTGTTTTCTGTCAAACGATACCAGATATTGAACACAATAGACGGGAGGGATGGGGGAGGGGCCCTATTAGAACAGTCTGCACTGTTTTCATATTTAGCTAGCAGGAAGAGGGATGAGACTGTTGCTCTGGTAAAGCCAACGACGTGCCAGCTTCCCCTCTCGGTTGGTGCAGTATTCCGTTTTCTAGCAGTCTGTGAACTGAAACACCTTGAGCCGGGCACGACTGGCATGTGTGCGGTGAACTCGGAGAACAGTGTTAACAACTTTATCCTCAACTCTCTCCACACTATTAATAACTCATTTCAACAGTACTCTAAATGCAAGTGTGCGTAAAAGATGCGTAAATACGTAAGCAGGTAAATAAACGCACCGAAAAGCACCTGTATCACCAAAACATTATTGTGCTGCAGCCAGTCAAATGTATACAATACGTTGTCTTGTACTCCGAATAGTGCGTACAGAGGCAAGTGGTATGAAGCATAGGAAAAAAAGGGAGGCAGGAAAATTAGGATTTAACGTGCCAGTCAAGGAAAGGTCATCAGAAACAGAATAGAAACTCGAACTGATGAACGATGGGAAGGAATATAGGACCGTGTCTTTTTCAAGTGAACCATCCCCGACTTTGTCATCGGAGATTTAGGGAAACCACAACAACCTAATTATAATTAGCTGGACGGTAATTTTAACTGCCATCCTCTCAAATGCGAGTTCATGTTTTACCACTGCCCGACTCTCTCGGTGAAGATTTCGGATTAGTATAAAACTGAAACAAGCTAGTATTCTCCTGGAAAAAAGTAGAAAATTGTTTCGGATGGAGGTCGGAGGCAAACAACGACGACAGCACTCAGTGCTCTCATGCATCAGCAAATAAATAAATTAATTAAAACGTTCGCGTATAGATAGCAGGTTAAGAAATCAACGACTAGCTTCCTGGCGCTTCGTAGTGGCTCTCGCTCGTAGTAGCTCTTATACATTCCATTTTTTTATGCTCGAAAACGTCCGTTACTCAGAACCAGCCGTTATTCTGCCTTAAATACTTTTCGAGAAGTGGATCCGCACAGGGCTGTTCACAGCCCACATTACATTGGATATACGGAGCTGGCCATCGTTGACGTTCTCATTACTTAGGAATTTCTTACTATGGTAGGTTCTGTAAGGCAAATTTGTAGTTTAATGGTCTATTATAGTGCAGACTACTGTTTACCGGACTTTCATAACGAAACCACATTACGAAATTTATTGTAGTCAAATTACGTCGCAACCGGAGACGAAAATTATTTGGACTAACAGGCACAAAAGCAAAAGCAAAGTATCAAGGAGCTCGACAAGTGCTACGCTGTGGCAATATAGCAAAAGTGGAAATCTTCACTAGACAGATCAGCGACAATAAGCACCCCAAAGAAAAGAACTTGCTGAATCGCTACGAGACTAAGACATGAGAAGTATAGCAAGGCGAACGGCTGTTTTACCGAATTATCCGTGATAGAATGCAACTAAATTCTTCGAAGCTTGCCAGAGTTTTAATATCTCTTTCTTTTAGAAAAAAAGAGATACCTTCCGTATTTACCTCTAATTAATGAGAATAGGATCTTTATCTTCAGTCGAAAGACACGTTTGATGTTGTCCACATCAGACTGTCTTGTGCAAGCTTCTTCGTAACTACCACTGCAGCCTACATTCTTTTCAAACTCCTTGCTGTGATCAAGCATTGGTTCCGTTCTGTTATTTTTACCTTCCACCCTCCCCCACCCTTTCTCCTCCCTCCATACCCCACTCGGTCCATAGCTCGTGGCGCGTCACTGCCTCTGAATCACGGAGTCTCGAGTTCGATTCCCTCCCCCCCCCCCCCCCTCCCCGCTCCCCGCGTCTGAGATATAGTTCTGTCGGGGACTGGGTGTTCGTCTTGATCTCAACATTCCATCTCATCTACATCTCAAAGACGTTTAAGTCGCCCAAGTGGCGTCCTACAGAAAGACTTACACCAGGCGGCCGAACAACCACAGATGGTGTCTCTCCGCCATTAATACCATACCATCATTTTTTTTCACATCCCGCCACTTACCCGCACATAAACACACATACTTGTCGCCCCATAATTAATTTACACGCGTAAACGTGAAATAATAAGTAGACCTAGAAATATGTTGATTCATTGAAACAATGTCTTATGTTCGGACAAGGAATAGACAAAAGACCAGATTCTAATCGGTAATGGAGTGGATGGAAAACTAAAATTTACATTCAGCTGAATTATTTGAATACGTCTCACTGTATGATTAGAATAGAAGACTTCCTGCTCGCTAACTTCGTTAGCGTTATATCACGCATCTAGTGGTTGTGTAAAAAGATCAGCGTGGAAATACAGCACAGCCTGTGGCTAAGCTTCATTTCGATCCGGTAATCAGGAGAGCTGCAGTCTCGATAGGTACGAATGAGAATTTCTGCAAGACTCAATCTTTCAGTTGGGTGGTGAGACGTGAACTGCGCTGTAACACTGTGTACTGTACCTAATATGTTATTTACTGTCTGCCGTGCGTAGAAGCTACGAACGATTACGCTGTTCCTCTTCAACATTCGTCAGCTGTCAGTGATGTCTCGCAATTCTATATAGTTTACTATAGCCAGTAAGAACTTCACTTCAGAAATTTCTAAAAATTTTCCTAATTAATATAAACAGAAAACCGGAAAAGTGCGAATAATACTCGTGCTCTTAGCGTTCGGTATAAACTTAATTATGTGTACAGGCATCTCATCTAAAGGTTTTGAAGAGTGAGTTTGCGAGTATCCAAATATGTAACATAAACGACTGCATCTTTTGGTTCCACTGACTTAGAAGTTTAAACGTTTTGCAGCGCCACGGGACCATGGGCCTTAGTACTTGATATACAAACATCAAAAAAAGTTCTACATCACCCCTGTTCTCAGAGCTCCGGAAGATAGACGTCGACTTTGGGTATTGTGTCACACACAGTCCCTTTGACTGTTCAGAGATTTCACTAAACCCGCCCAAAGATGTAAACAACCATGCGTGAGCAGCGCTTATTAGACGGAGGGGTCCGACAGGCAATCAATTCCAGTCATTCCACCTGGAATGAGGTACACGGCTCGTGTTGTCTGCAGTTCAACCATGCCTAGACGGACAATACCGTGGTTCAACTGCGTCAGCATTGCTACTTAGTGCCAGGAAGGGCTCTCAACAAGGGAAGTCTCCAGGAGTCTCGGAGTGAACCACACCGATGTTGTTCGGACATGGAGGAGATACTGAGAGACGGGAACTGTCGATGACATGCCTCGCTCAGCCCGCCCAATCTGCAATGGATGACCCCAACCTACGGATTATGGCTCGGAAGAACACTTACAGCAGCGCCACAATGTTGAATAATGCTTTTCGTGCAGCAACACAACGTCGTGATGACTCAAACTGTGCGCAATATGTTGCATGATGCTCAACTTCACTCCCGACGTCCATGGCGAAGTCCAACTTTCCTACCACGGCACCATGCAACGCAGTACAGATTGGCCCAGGAACATGCCAGAGGGACCGCTCAGGATTGGCATCACGTTCTCTTCACCGATGAGTGTTGCATATGCCTTCAACCAGACAATCGTCGGAGACGTGTTTGGAGGCAACCCTGTGAGTCTGAACGCCTTAGATACAGTGTCCAGCGAGAGCAGCAAGGTGGATGTTCCTTGCTGTTTTGGGGTGGCATTATGTGGGGCCAACGTACGCCGCTGGTGGTCATGGAAAGCGCCGTAATGACTGTACGATATGCCAATCCCATCCTACGATTGATAGTGCAACCATGCCGGCAGCATATTGGCGACCCATTCGTCTTCTTGGATGACAATTCGCGCCCCCATCGTGCACGTCTTGTGAACGTCTTCCTTCATGATAACGACATCTCTCGACTAGAGTGGCCAGCACGTTCTCCAGACATGAACCCCATCGAACATGACTGGGATGGATTGAAAAGGACTGTTCATGGACGACGTGACCCAACAACCACTGTGAGGAATCTATGCCGAATCACCGGTGAGGAGTGGGACAATCTGGACCAATAGCGCCTTGATGAACTCATGGATAGTATGCCACGACGAATACAGCCATGCATCAATGCAAGAGGACGTACTACTGGGTATTAGAGGTACCGACGTGTACAGTAATCTGCACCACCACCTCTGAGGGTTTTGAAATATTGTGGTACAATATGCAATGTGTGGTTTTCATGGGCAATAAAAAGGCGGAAATGATGTTTATGTTGATCTCTATTCCAATTTTCTGTACAGGTTTCGAAACTCTCGGAATCGAGGCGATGCAAAACTTTTTTTGCTTTACGTAAATTTGAATTTTATACTTCCACCCACTCCTCAAGAAAAGGAAAAAAAGATCTTAACAGACAGACGGTCAGACGGACAACAAGTGGCTTGGTTTTTACCGATTGTGGTACGGAACCCTTCAAAAGAAGAATTTGCAGGAGTGTGTTAGTTTCTACATTTCACTTGCTTTGATGTGATGGCCCGTCCCTAGGGTTGACCAAAATATATTTTATAGACCGTATCACCAGAAATGCACTGAAACTAGTAGAATGGTGCGATCGTAAATTAATATGTTTACAGAACAATAAGGCGTATGTCGTGGTAGTGTGGTCCAGCAGACGATGGTGGTACTTAACGCAAGGAGCTCTTGATTCCTATAAAACAATCATATTGTCAACCAAATCTCCATATTCAACAAATTTAAAAAATGATGACAAAATTAAGACCTAAAAGAACTATAATCATCTAGCTATTTTTCTTTCAGTGCATTAAAGACGTAGGTAGTTCGTGAACGAATGAAAATTCCTAGAATCTGTTGGACTCAAAGTGCTTCTGGCATAATGACTGTTTTAGCAGCACTCTCGGTAAAGAATTCATTTTGGGAGACGACAGAATCAGGGAACAACTCACTCATGAATTGATACGATCTCTGTTTTGCGGTCACGTTCCCGACTCGAAATCGAGTTACTAATTAATGACTACGTTTGCTAAAATTTGATGAAAAGCCACCACATTATTGCTGCCCTGTAATGAAATGCTATTATCAAGTGGAACCTATGACTGAAATTAATGAGCACTGTGATTGTATTATGAAGTAACAGGCAGTAATTTCGCTCGTATGATCGATAGAGCTAAATTGTGGCGCATATGATAGCTCACTTGTGTAATAAGTATCATTTTCTAATACAGTCATAATCTTTGAAGACAGTATTATAATAAACATATTATAATAATACCGTGAAGTCAACGCCTTGGGGCAAATCTCTCAATTAGGTGCCACTTTGACATATCCGTAACCCACCCCAGTAATCCTGCTGGGGAAATGGGACCTTCCGTTGAACGTGGAATTTCAAACACGCTTCGGTACTGGTGAATGATGATATGAGAGGGGCGCTAGGTTAAAGACATAATGAAGTATTCCGTGGTTCGACCAGAGTCCATCGTGCGGTTGTTCGATTTGCAGAAACGCACTTTACCAGTTCCTTTTGGGCCTTCATCCTCCCTGACATCCTCTTCTGCGCTCGCCAGTTGACCTATTGATTGGTCTATATCTTAGTTTCGTGTATTTCTCTAGGAAGTCTTTCTGGAATCATGTTTGGTTCTTTTGCCCGTCCAACAGGGAGCTCTCTTTCACTCAAATTGCGCTTTTACCAAGAAAGTTATGGAGTAGTTTAGATTTTTTTTCAATTCTAAAGGTTTCTTAGTGTGCTGAATCCGAATCTGGGATATGCTAACAAAATTTCGTGACGCAACATCGACAAAATGCAAAAAGATGAAAATCTCATTTTTTGCGGTTTTTCGCTTATACCACGAAAACACTAATCTTTTAGTAAATGAACTCCTCATTCAGAATGAAAGTACATCAAATTTCCTACAAATTTTTGTATTTTTTTTCTCCGATGAACCCTTCTGGCTGATGTGCTAGATGAAAGTCGCGTAATTTTTCTGTCTTCGCGGAAACCTACTTTTTCTCTCCAAAACTCTAATTTATTATTAAGGGCTATCAATTAAGGAATTACTCCCAGTTCTCTGCACATACATTATTTACGTCGTATACATAAAGGTATATGTCACTTATTCGATAACTACGTAATTTCCAGTTAATGTAATCAAGTCTGTTATTTTACAAGTTCACTTACAAATAAGTTGAAACTCCAAAGAAAATATCTGAAAAATTGTTACATTTATGATTAGGTAGGATGTTCGGAAATTTCCCTTACAGACTTCTAGAGCTTGTAGAGCGGAGTGAGTACGTAATATTCTGAACAAAAACCCATGTCCGAAAGTACTATTTCCGTTTCACTAGGGTTGCAATTCATATGTTTAACTTATCCAGTTCTGGTTAAGGAACAGAATTAGGCGTGACACAGCACAGCTATTAGGCAACAATTCGAAAGAAATAGCGAAGAAACATCCATTTATCACTCAAGCACATCGGGCCGCTGTTGTAATGTACCAATACTGTTCTGTAGGAACGGTATGCTGGGTTCTTTTTGTTTTGGAATGATGAAAACGCGCAGTGTTCAAGTATTAATACAAAGAGATGTGTTAAGTGATAAATAGATGTCTCATTACGTTTCCTTTCCAACTGCTTCCTAACACTCTTCGACGGTACCTAACGGTTATTGCTGAATAGTTGCTCTTCCAGGCAGCAGTTCATAGAAGCAAACCAGTAGCTCATTTAACTGCAGTTACTCGTGTTTCAGGTAGGAGGACTATGCACGGCACTGTTTGAAACGGATAATTCCATGTACTCATAGGGTCGAGCCGCGGACATCTGCTTTCATATCCCGCATCTGTGATCTACAGTCAAATAGTCTTTGCAAACGACAGGCGTATGTTGAATAGCTTTTATTCCAAGAAGGACCTCTCAAATAAACGGAAATTGTCCTACGACATTCGGTTAAAATACAGACAGAAAATACCCTTATCAAATACAATAAAGATTCGATGAGAACGTTACGAGAATATTACTAAAATCTCCAGAATAAATAGTGTTCAAAGACTTGCGAAAACTAAGTCACAGGTCACAACATTGTTTCAGAGACAACGAAAATAGCATTCCAAATATAAACTTACGCAATATCTACCACACGGGCGATCTTTTACATAAGCTCGAAATTTAGCGCGAACTTAAATGTGAGACGCTCATAAAACTTCCCACAACGAAACTTTGTTTCGAAACCTGGATGAGAATCCAAAGATATTCCGGTCGTATACTGGTGTTACAAAAAGGTACGGCCAAACTTTCAGGTAACGTTCTTCACACACAAAGAAAGAAAATTTGTTATGTGGACATGTGTCCGGAAACGCTTACTTTCCATGTTAGAGCTCAATTTATTACATCTCTTCAAATCACATTAATCATGGAATGGAAACACACAGCAACAGAACGTACCAGCGTGACTTCAAACACTTTGGTACAGGAAATGTTCAAAATGTCCTCCGTTAGCGAGGATACATGCATCCACCCTACGTCGCATGGAATCCCTGATGCGCTGATACAGCCATGGAGAATGGCGTATTGCATCACAGCCGTCCACAATACGAGCACGAAGAGTCTTTACATTTGGTACCGGGGTTGCGTAGACGAAAGCTTTCAAATGCCCCCATAAGTGAAAGTCAAGAGGGTTGAGGTCAGGAGAGCGTGGAGGCCATGGAATTGGTCCGCCTCTACCAATCCATCGGTCACCGAATCTGCTGTTGAGAAGCGTACGAACACTTCGACTGAAATGTGCGGGAACTCCATCGTGCATGAACCACATGTTGTGTCGTACTTGTAAAGACACATGCTCTAGCAACACAGGTAGAGTATCCCGTATGAAATCGTGATAGCGTGCTCGTGGTGAACACTAACCTGTTGATGCTACGTACTGATGTGCTTGATGCTAGTACTGTAGGGCAATAAGTCGCATGTCAACACAAGCACCGAAGTCAACATAACATTACCTTCCTTCAATTGGGCCAACTAGCGGTGAATCGAGGAAGTACAGTACATACTGACGAAACTAAAATGAGCTCTAACATGGAAATTAAGCGTTTCCGGACACATGTCCACTTAACATCTTTTCTTTATTTGTGTGTGGGGGATGTTTCCTGAAAGTTTGGCCGTACCTTTTTGTAACACCCTGTATAAAGTATGTTAGCGGCCAGACATAATCAATGCTTTCTCTGCGCGAGAGCAATGGAAATATTATCTATGACAGTATTGCCGAACGAGAGTTACCAAGCACAGCCTTCCGAAATTTCTTCACCAAAGAAGTCGAAGTAAATATATCAGCATTCGAATCAAAAACAGCTGCCAACATGGGTAACTTTGAAGTGGATATCCATCGAGCAGTGAAGCAACTTAAATCACTTAATAAAAGCAAGTCTTCCAGCCCAGACTCTGTTCTGGCGTAACCACAAGTGGAGGAATGAAGACGAAGAACGCAGGGCCAGAGAAGGCGGAGAAAAGACGTCGGCCAATGGTGCGCTCATTCGCCGCACGACAGCAGCGGCCTCTACAAGAAGAGAATAGAAGGGCTCTCCTGCCAGCCTCGGCCGCTCAGTCTATTCTATCTATCGCTTGCGCCTTATCCCGCGGTTACGCAGGGTCGGCCATGGTTAACCGGATTTCGCATGTTAATTGTAAGGGGTGGCCATATGCCCTTCATGCCACCACTCCGTACCCCCCAGGACGGAATCAATGTACCCCAGCTGGCTGCGTCTAGTGTAAATCGTGAAATAGTTTGAATGTGAGTCAAATGTCTGTGAGTCATGGAACGGAGGTGGAACGTGGGGACCAGCCCGGTATTCTTCTAGTAGGGTGTGGAAAACCGCCTAAAAACCACATCCAGGCTGGCCGGCACACCGGCCGTCATCGGTAATCCGCCGGGCGGACTCGATCCGAGGCCAGCTCGCCTACCCGAGTCCAGGAAGCAGCGCGTTAGCGCTCTCGGCTATCCTGGCGGGTCCTCGGCCGGTCAGTATCGGCTGAGTATTAGTATACGGACAGGGCTGGCAGAGAACGCTACGACAGCAGTTATTAGTGTTTCACCAAATGTGTGTGAAACTTCCATGAATTTTTTTTTTCTTTTTTTTTTTTTTTTTTTTTTTTTTTTTTTTTTTTTTTTTTTTTTTTTCATCAATCTACTGACTGGTTTGATGCGGCCCGCCACGAATTCCGTTCCTGTGCTAACCTCTTCATCTCAGAGTAGCACTTGCAACCTACGTCCTCAATTATTTGCTTGACGTATTCCAATCTCTGTCTTCCTCTACAGTTTTTGCCCTCTACAGCTCCCTCTAGTACCATGGAAGTCATTCACTCATGTCTTAGCAGATGTCCTATCATCCTGTCCCTTCTCCTTATCAGTGTTTTCCACATATTCCTTTCCTCTCCGATTCTGCATAGAACCTCCTCATTCCTTACCTTATCAGTCAACCTAATTTTCAACATTCGTCTATAGCACCACATCTCAAATGCTTCGATTCTCTTCTGCTCCGGTTTTCCCACAGTCCATGGTTCACTACCATACAATGCTGTACTCCAGACGTACATCCTCAGTAATTTCTTCCTCAATTTAAGGCCGGTATTTGATATTAGTAGACTTCTCTTCGCCAGAAATGCCTTTTTTGCCATAGCGAGTCTGCTTTTGATGTCCTCCTTGCTCCGTCCGTCATTGGTTATTTTACTGCCTAGGTAGCAGAATTTCTTAACTTCATTGACTTCGTAACCATCAATCCTGATGTTAAGTTCCTCGCTGTTATCATTTCTACTACTTCTCATTACCTTCGTCTTGCTCCGGTTTACTCTCAAACCATACTGTGTACTCATTAGACTGTTCATTCCGTTCAGCAGATCATTTAATTCTTCTTCACTTTCACTCAGGATAGCAATGTCATCAGCGAATCGTATCATTGATATCCTTTCACCTTGTACTTTTATTCCACTCCTGAACCTTTCTTTTATTTCCATCATTGCTTCCTCGATGTACAGATTGAAGAGTAGGGGCGAAAGGCTACAGCCTTGTCTTACACCCTTCTTAATACGAGCACTTCGTTCTTGATCGTCCACTCTTATTATTCCCTCTTGGTTGTTGTACATATTGTATATGACCCGTCTCTCCCTATAGCTTACCCCTACTTTTTTCAGAATCTCGAACAGCTTGCACCATTTTATATTGTCGAACGCTTTTTCCAGGTCGACAAATCCTATGAAAGTGTCTTGATTTTTCTTTAGCCTTGCTTCCATTATTAGCCGTAACGTCAGAATTGCCTCTCTCGTCCCTTTACTTTTCCTACAGCTAAACTGATCGTCACCTAGCGCATTCTCAATTTTCTTTTCCATTCTTCTGTATATTATTCTTGTAAGCAGCTTCGATGCATGAGCTGTTAAGCTGATTGTGCGATAATTCTCGCACTTGCCAGTTCTTGCCGTCTTCGGAACTGTGTGGATGATGCTTTTCCGAAAGTCAGATGGTATGTCGCCAGACTCATGTATTCTACACACCAACGTGAATAGTCGTTTTGTTGCCACTTCCCCCAATGATTTTAGAAATTCTGATGGAATGTTATCTATCCCTTCTGCCTTATTTGTCCGTAAGTTCTCCAAAGCTCTTTTAAATTTCGATTCTAATTCTGGATCCCCTATCTCTTCTAAATCGACTCCTGTTTCTTCTTCTATCACATCAGACAAATCTTCACCCTCATAGAGGCTTTCAATGTATTCTTTCCACCTATCTGCTCTCTCCTCTGCATTTAACAGTGGAATTCCCGTTGCGCTCTTAATGTTACCACCGTTGCTTTTAATGTCACCAAAGATTGTTTTGACTTTCCTGTATGCTGAGTCTGTCCTTCCGACAATCATATCTTTTTCGATGTCTTCACATTTTTCCTGCAGCCATTTCGTCTTAACTTCCCTGCACTTCCTATTTATTTCATTCCTCAGCGACTTGTATTTCTGTATTCCTGATTCTCCCGAAACATGTTTGAACTTCCTCCTTTCATCAATCAACTGAAGTACTTCTTCTGTTACCCATGGTTTCTTCGCAGCTGCTTTCTTTGTACCTATGTTTTCCTTCCCAACTTCAGTGATGGCCCTTTTTAGAGATGTCCATTTCTCTTCAACTGTACTGCCTACTGCGCTATTCCTTATTGCTGTATCTATAGCGTTAGAGAACTTCAAACGTATCTCATCATTCCTTAGTACTTCTGTATCCCACTTCTTTGCGTATTGATTCTTCCTGACTAATGTCTTGAACTTCAGCCTACTCTTCATCACTACTATATTGTAATCTGAGTCTCTATCTTCTCCTGGGTACGCCTTACAATCCAGTATCTGATTTCGGAATCTCTGTCTGACCATGATGTAATCTAATTGAAATCTTCCCGTATCTCCCGGCCTTTTCCAAGTATACCTCCCCCTCTTGTGATTCTTGAACAAGGTATTCGCTATTACTAGCTGAAACTTGTTACAGAACTTAATTAGTCTTTCTCCTCTTTCATTTCTTGTCCCAAGCCCATATTCTCCTGTAACCTTTTCTTCTACTCCTTCCCCTACAACTGCATTCCAGTCGCCCATGACTATTAGATTTTCGTCCCCCTTTACATACTGCATTACCCTTTCAATATCCTCATACACTTTCTCTATCTGTTCAACTTCAGCTTGCGACGTCGGCGTGTATACCTGAACTATCGTTGTCGGTGTTGGTCTGCTGTCGAGTCTGATTAGAACAACCCGGTCACTGAACTGTTCACAGTAACACACCCTCTGCCCTACCTTCCTATTCATAACGAATCCTACACCTGTTATACCATTTTCTGCTGCTGTTGATATTACCCGATACTCATCTGACCAGAAATCCTTGTCTTCCTTCCACTTCACTTCACTGACCCCTACTATATCTAGATTGAGCCTTTGCATTTCCCTTTTCAGATTTTCTTGTTTCCCTACCACGTTCAAGCTTCTGACATTCCACGCCCCGACTCGTATAACGTTATCCTTTCGTTGATTATTCAATCTTTTTCTCATGGTAACCTCCCCCTTGGCAGTCCCCTCCGGGAGATACGAATGGGGGACTATTCCGGAATCTTTTGCCAATGGAGAGATCATCATGACACTTCTTCAATTACAGGCCACATGTCCTGTGGATACACGTTACGTTACGAATGCAGTGGTTTCCATTGCCTTCTGCATCCTCATGTCGTTGATCATTGCTGATTCTTACGCCTTTAGGGGCAATTTCCCACCCCTAAGACAAGAGAGTGCCCTGAACCTCTATCCGCTCCTCCGCCCTCATTGACAAGTACGTTGGCGGAATGAGGCTGACTTCTTATGCCGGAAGTCTTCGGACGCCAATGCTCCATGAACATTATACGTAGGAAAGGACTCGGATTTATGTTGCATGTCGCCCATCGCTTGCGACACCATTGTTATTTCAGAGTTACGTATTGTCAATCTGGCCGGCCAGTGTGGCTGTGCGGTTCTAGGCGCTTCCGTCTGGAACCGCGTGACACCTACGGTCGCAGGTTCGAATTCTGCCTCGGGCATGGATATGTGTGTGATGTCCTTAGGTTAGTTAGGTTTAAGTAGTTCTAAGTTCTAGGGGACTGATGACCACAGATGTTAAGTCCCATAGTGCTTAGAGCCATTTGAACCATTATTGTCAATCTGCTTTATTGAAATAAACTACTAATGTTATTTGCTTGAATTGTTGTATATCATTCCGAAAACGCAGCACGTCTTAGGCACCCTTCATGGGACAAGTGAGCAAGACCCCACATACTCTATACCAATTAGGTTCCTTTGAGAGTATACTGTTCCAATAGCTCCATACTTAACAATCATACACAACCGCTCGCTCGACGAAAGATCCGTACACAAAGACTGGAAAGTTACACAGGTCACACCAGTATTCAAGAAAGGTAGTAGGAGTAATCTACTAAATTACAGTCCCATATCATAAACATCTATTTGCAACAGGATTTTGGAACATTGTATTCGAACATAATGAATTACCTCAAAGAGAACGGTCTATTGACACAGTCAAGCCGGCTGTTGGTGGCCGAGCGGTTCTAGGCGCTTCAGTCTGGAACCGCGCGACTGCCTCGGGCATGGATGTGTGTGATGTCCTTAGGTTAGTTAGTTTTAAGTAGTTCTAAGTTCTAGGGGACTGATGACCTGAGATGTTAAGTCCCATAGTGCTCAGAGCCATTTGAACCTTTTTTCTTTTTTTGACACAGTCAACACAGATTTAGAAAACATTTATTCTTGTGAAACACAACTAGCTCTTTACCAACACAGTGTTGAGTAATGTTGGCAGAGGATTTCAAATTGATTCCGTATTTCTAGATTTTCGGAAGGCTTTTGACATTGTACAACGCAAGCGGCCTGTACTGAAATTGTGTGCTTTTAGAATATCGTCTTAGCTATATGACAGGATTCGTGATTTCCTGTCAGAGCGGTCGCAATTCGTTGTCGCTGACGGAAAGTCATCGAGTAATACAGAAGTGACTTCTGGCGTTCCCCAAGGTAGTGTTATAGGACCACTGCTGTTCCTTATCTGTATAAACGATTTAGAATACAATCTGAGCAGCCGTCTTAGGCTGTTTGCAGATGATGCTGACGTTTATCGTCTAGTAAAATTATCGCAATATCAAAACAAATTGCAAAAAAATTTAGGAAAGATATCTGTATGTTCAACACCACAAATCAACTAACGTTTTACCATTTCTCTATATTTTTACCACGTCTAATCAGAAAATCTGAAAGTAATACTATTCAGAAATCGCTCAAGTAACTTTCTTTCAACTCTGCAAATAAGTGCATCACACATTCAGCAATAGTTCACTCATATTTGCGTTTGAATTCCATTCATCCCCAGAATTTTACACACAGATCTATTCGAAACTCTTCCAAAATAACACACATCATAGAACTAATCCACTAATATACGCCCAAAAACGTAGCTCATAGTTTGCCCGTAATACATGTTTACTCCCACAAGTTACTGAAATTTTAATGAGATCTGATAATTGCCACGCACCAGGTTTTATGAGTACAAATACTACAGATAAACTGCACATACTACATGAGAAATCCAACCAAATTCTACAAGTAACAAATTTAAATACCCACTTGAAATATATAGTAATTGAAAAGCGCTAGTTTGCTTTTGTTCTACTGTATTACTTTTATTGTGTTAACCGATTTTGGCTTACAACGCCATGTTCAGACATTTACTGACTATTTTCGCTAACAGTCAGTAAATGTCTGCAGGCGACTTTGTAAGCCAAAAACTGCGTAACACAATAAAAGTAATAGATAGAACAAAAGCAAACTGTCGCTTTTCAGTTATTGTAATGTTGTTCTACGAAGAACACTTGAAATTTCCCCCCAAATCTCATGTGCAAACAATTCCTATTCATAAAATATTAAACTTATTTACTTTCTGCCGACTACCTAGCACCAAGATTTGTGTGGCCAACGTCGGTATTCTCCTTGCACTAAGTTATACCTCCATTGACTAACTGGCTCTTATATTCGTCATTTTTACCCTTTACTCAAGCAATGTAGCCCTCCAAAATACTTATAACCTGTACACAAGAATTACTCATTTACACCAATTTTTTTTCACACCAAGCACTTCACATAGGGTGCAACACAGCTACCGTTGCCGCTTACACTTACCCCACCTGTGTCAATATCTTCTAAATCTCAACTTTTTTCATTTTTTCAACTGCTCTTACCCGAAGCTTCTATCCTGGCTCATCAACAGACTCGTATATTTACAGACAAAATTCGTGACCGTAGCTGGAGCACCATTTTTAGATACGAGAAACGTACATTTTCTTTCTTCATCAACATCGTTTATTTCACTTACAGGCTGCAAATTTTTAATTTTAGCGCCCTCTACGCGCTGCAACCGTAAATGATCAGTTTCAACGTCCTCCATATTTATGGTAAACACTACAATTTCAGAATAATCCTGAATCTCATTATCCATTCCGAGATTCACCTGGTCTACCTCCAAAGATTTTATCATCTACTTCTTTCGCTGAATTCGTCGTTTCATCGTCCTCTTAAGAATCTAATACACTGTCTCCTTCGCCAAAATTAACGATATAAGTAGATGGCAATTAACCACACAACTTAAAACTTCGTTTCACCTACACAAAACGTCACTTATTTCCGCCGAATCACTACAAACTTTATTATAATTAACACTTCACAGATGTCGATATATTACAGAATTCACCACTAATAACTACGTCAAGTCAGCCGATACACCATATAAATTACCACACCACTTTGTTTGATATTAGAATTCGCAGTACACATTAATTCCGCCAAATTACACATCATTTCCGCCATTCATGGATGTAACCATTTCTCCTTTACATTTTTTTCTCTATCAGATTCCTGGAATACTTTTGATGCCGATCTACCATTTAACACTTTACTTTCACATTCATTCTTCGACATCCACATGTTTCTATCAAGAGCCATCGATTCACTTCCATCAATAGAAATAAAAGTACAACTTCATTCCTCCGAGATATCTGAATCAGTAGCCACAACCTATGGAACTGATGATGATGATGATGAGGTCCCACACTCCGAGGAGCGTAGGGGAAGATGCGGGAGACCCGCACCACCGTACTAGGCAAGGTCCTAGGTGAGGTGGTTGGCCATTGCCTTCCTCCGACCGTAATGAGTATGAATGATGATGATGAAGACGACACAACAACATCCAGTCACCTCGAGGAAGGGAAAATCCCTGACCCCGCCTGGAATCGAACCCATGACCCAGTGCGCGAGAAGCTAGAACAAGACCCCAAGACCACGAGCTGCGGACCTATGGAACCAGCCTCTAAAACATGTCCTTTGCTTCCCGTCAACAATAAAGCACCCATATCCACCGATACATAATAAAATTTATACCATCCGACGAGGCTATTGCTACGCCACCTTCACAAATACCTTCATATACTTTCGTCGGTACGTCATAAAATTCGTCTCCAGCTGAAGACACTACAGCTTCACCGCCTTCACAGACAGTTTCACCTACTTCCTCCAATAGAAAATCATCTACGTTATTTCACCTACATTACTGTAATTGTTGCTACTGACTAGTGGTCCATTAGAATTCATCATACATTCTGCCTCGACTAAATTCAGATCCATCCCAGCTTCTCTTCTTCTCACAGACTCTTTCAGCAAACTTTTGTTCGTTCCATCATTCTCTTCCCTTTAACAAAGCAAGTTTTTCAGCCCCGTATCTTTATTATAAAATTTCTTTACACTTCTTACAACCTTTCTTGCGACATTTTTACGGTTCCACTGCTTACAATTATTTCCGATTTATGGCATCATTTGTGATTTTTTTGCCGAATTTTCGACACCCACAGAATTTTTAAAATTATGTTTCCTTGTCAACGCCGGTTTATCTCGCCATCTCCGTACCTGAGATGCGACGATCTCTAATTTTCCGACACCGTATTCTGTCGTTACGTTTCGGGAGGCTTCTGCTCCTCTAGTCGTCGTTCCCGATCTTTACTTCCATTTCCCATGTGAAAATTATTTTTGCGGTAATAGCTGTTTTATGATTATTATAATTCCCGTTCCGATATCCATTTCCCTCTTTATTGCTCCAATTATGTAGCTTGAATTTCAACGCCCGTTAAGTCTCTCAGTAAAATCTAAAAAACCATCAATGGAATTTGTCGAGCGGTGGCCAAGATCCCAATGTAAAAATTCCGGTAATGGTCTCTTGAGCACCGTATCACCGTCGACCCTCCTAGCGGACGATTTATAAGCATCAACTTAGCTAGTTCACTCAAAAATCCCGCATCGACCACCTTCCATGTTCGAAATATGATCCGATTAGGAACAGATTCTGAAGTCGCATTTATTCCGCTTTATTACAGAATTTGTTCTGGAAACTCAAACACTTCATGAGTAGTAAATGAAGCACACATTAAATTTGCCCATGATTGTGCATTGCCCTCAAGATGTTCTTCGGCGAACTTACTCTTTGCTCTTCCGATATTCCTCTGACAAAATCATCTTTACACCCAGCAATAAAATCAACTGGACAGTGTATTCCACAATTTTCAAAACAGTTTGTCGTTCCTGAATTAACCCACGGAATACCCGTCACTAACTAAAACATTTAATTCTGCCCGTGCCTCTTTAACGAGTTGTACTCGCTGCAAAACTTCGTTATTAATCTCTGCTTCCAACTGTTCCCTGTTTTTTACATCTTTCTCACACTCTGCCAGATAAATTGTTAATAGACTTAAGTACTCACCTCCTCAAGTGCATTTCACTGCTCACAATTCTTAAAATCGCCATCCAGCTCGTAACGTATCTTATTCAACTTGTCCCCGAAATATTTTCCCCTGTATCGACTCTGGTGTCAGCCAGACCAACCTCTTCAGATATTTTGCCTACATCTGCACTTATAGCTTCTAATCTTGAATCTATCGTCCCTTCTATACAGGATTTCATTTTCTTTTCTCCAGCTTTTACTGTTTGTGCTACAGTTGTCTCTGCTGAACCCATCTCTGTTTTTAGTGAACCTATCTCCGTACAATACAGCCATTTCAGAGTTCAAATTTGTTAGAATTTCCCTTAACCATGCCATTGAATCATCCGAAATTACATCCCCACTCTTTGATGTCGGACTATCTGTCTCACTACTATCATCCCTATCGACACTACCATGTTCAGATTTTGGGCTAACTGGTCCACTAACATTCTCTGAGCCACACGTGATAGCTTAATTGTAGGAAGCCTCATTGCTGACTGTAACCCGGCGGTATAACATATATTAAGGCTACAGACAGCAGTACGTATCTTATCGTTCATGCTGTCTGCTTCTGCTTTGCTGCTGCTGCCTGAAGAGTCGATACTGATGAAACCGAAGTCACCGCCAGTGGCCCGATTTGCCGTGGCCGCCACTGCCATTATGCCGCCGTCGAGGTCTTCGATGCTGCTGACCTCTGAAGACTCGAACTTATCACGCCTCTCCATAGCCTACTCCTTCTCTCTTGAAGTTCTGCACGTAACTTCTCCACACGTACTTTTTGCTACTTCTTCACAACTAACTTTTCCTGCCAATTCTCACGCATGTAACTGCTACAAAATCTTATACTCGGAGCCCCCATGCAATAGCTTCGGGTCCTGGATCACAGAATTCAGTAAAATGTTAGAATTACAGTTGTAATTGTAAAGAAATTAGATTCATATTCTGGACGAGCTCTCAACTGCGCCAGTATCTAACGGTTGCTGCTGAGTAGCTGCTCTTCCAAACAGCAGGTTGAACGAGCAAACAGGCTCATATTTAGTTGTGGTTACTCGCACTTTAGATAATGGGGCTATGCACGGCTCTTTCTAAAGAGAATAGCTCGGCGCAGTCTCAGGTTCGAGCCACACACATCTACTTTCATCCCCCGCAGCTAATTCGCTGCAAATAATAACCCGTAGCTACGATGTGCAGCCAAATAGTCTATGAAGTGCGAGGCTGGAAGAGCAAGTAAACGAAACCCACAGAAATGTAAAATAAAAGGTATAGGAATAATTTAGTAAGGTGAAGATGGCAGAGAGTTACGTTGAATACTGCTTATTCAAGGACGGACATTTCAAATAAATGGAAAGTGGTCATACGATATTCAGTTAAAATACAAACAGCAAATACCCCTACCAAATGAAGTAAAGTTACGTTTGGTCCGTTACGAGAATGGCGGCAAAATCTCCAAACCATATAGTCACCAAAATTCACGGTAACTGAGTCAATTTCGTGATCACAATACACGAAGATTCTCCAGCTTAAAATAGTTCAGAGTTCAACATGATGATTCACAAATTAACACACATGATGCAAAGTATCTATTCTCAGATCCGTAAATCAAATGGCAAAAGTTAGGAGTCCTACACTGGAGCACATTCGGACATCCCGATATATATACGTCTCTTGATAAAAAGTATGTTAGTTGCCATTCACCGACCAGAACCAAACACCCATACGACCAAATCACGCACGTTAACTGAGGCTGGTCTGCCTTCTTCAAGAACTCGACATAAAGTCCCAAATCACTAACGTAAGCTGTTTATTCGAAGTTCCAGTCTCCACTTGACTCCAGGAATGTTCCGTCACTATCCAGCTCTCATTGACTGAAGGGCATTAAGAGAATAATAGCTGCTAATTAAGAGGTTTATTGTGAAAATGTTTATTCGCTGTGGGATATTAACTTCTGTGGTTTTAAAGATACTGAAATATTATTGTGTAATTGCAAGTGCCTCATTTTTTGAGATTGCAAATCCATTCAGATTTGCATTAACAATTGATGTGAATTACTGTCGGAACTAGGAGCTTTAGCTTAGCCATCTTTAAGACTGTCTTACACACTCCCTTTCCATGGGACACACACTTCCACAAACACTGGGCCACCTTTTAGCTGGTCTACATACGCGCAAAGGTACAAATTGAACTTCATCACGCCTAACTGAATTCCTCAGTCAGAAGTGGATGAATTAAACAACTGAATTGAAACTGTACTAGAATGGAAACAGTACGTGGGTTTTTCTTCAAAACATTATGTACTCACTCTCCTCTACAAGTCCTAGAAGTTTGTAACGGGGATTTCCGGACACCCTGTATAAGCAAAAAATGTGAGCCATTGTCATTTAGAGGGTCCTGGATGAGGTTTTCCGAAGATCCTGGCACAGGTTCGGGTTGTTCTGTCATCAACATCGGGGCCTGTTCGTCTGTATAATGAAAGAGGCGATGAGGAAATAACAACCTGTGATCATATCTCAAGAGAGATGAACGGTTATGGAATAGATTGTAAGATTACACTGCCATGCTTTCTTCAAACTGTCCTCTGCCTCTTTCTCCGGTGTCTTCTTCGTCTGCGTCAATGTATTCCAGGGCCCTACGTTTCCACACACCTCTTCGCACAATGTACAGATCGGAGACCAATGGTGTCTTCTCTTCCAGCGTCCACAGTTGCACTGGCAACCTTCTTTTACTTTTACAAGAAATGTGCTGGAATATCGAGTCTGGTGCAGGGTGCAATGTGGTTTGCACTTGGCACGAGACCACCCCCACTCGTTTGTGTCTCTCTGTGAGGTTCGTCGAGTGCAATTTGGCCAGATAACCACAGCTGCAACTGAAAATAACTCTCAGTCATTGTTCTCGTGCACAGAAACGGTGCGGGTAGTGAGGTAATTTTGGCTTTACTTTTGCACAATGAAGGTAACTACTGCCTGTATCGCATATCGTTCACGGTAATCTCACGTCCTTTCCGATACCACTCCATGACAGACACCTTTACTGCTTTGGAAATGCCTGCCTGGTGTACATGAAGGTCTTTGAAAATATCAATGATTTCCCTTTACTTTGAGAAATTTCACTTTCCCCTGATGAAGCAAATTGGAAGTGGTGTTACAACCTTCACCGCATGAGGAACAATTTATGGTCTGAAATAGTTTTGTCATCAAAAAGATGATTGTAGAGAATTTGAGTCACCTTTCCTGTTCCTGCTTTCAATAAGAAGACATTCTTTTGCTCACGGATGCACAGGCCATTCAAAATCATCAAAAAGTTGAAGTGTTTCAAAACTCGAAAGTATACACAGTAGTGCGATTTGTTTCCTTTTTCCTATGTTGTTCTGTAAACTCAAGTGTTATGACAAGGCCAAACATAAAGTAATGAACTTTGAAACTATAAGGTGCTTCAGTAGATCGTCCTTTGGCTTACTCCCTATTCTGCTCCATCTTCATCATATGAGGGGCAAACACTCTTTCACTACTGTAGCTTTTACAACAAGGCTCATGAAACTCAACTTCTGGACATGCTCGTCATCCACCTGCTTCTTGCTTGACAATTTGTTGTCAACTTCTCTCCAACATTACCTAGAATTCATCACAAATAAAACACACTTTAGAAGCAATTTCTGATTTTTTTTATTAGTGGGTGGAGAGCAGGACGCTACGTGTACAATACAAAGGACCTCGAGACTGGGAATGCATATTGGCCTCGGATTGCCTGTGAAGCCAGAAAATAAGTAAAATATAAAGACATAGAATGTGGAAGTACATTTGCAACAAGATTCTGCTGTGTTTGTTTTAGTACTGAAAATGGTATAGCGGATGAAATACAATCTACATTTTATTTAGTTTAAAACTAGTACTGGAGACTGCCGAAATACCCCAATTTTCAGCTACAGCTCGTCACAGAAAAATCCTACATAGCGAAACTTAATAATTTTCGAGTTATGATCCAGAAAACCATCAAACAAATAGAGTTTTTTACTCTATTAGCATATTTTCAATGTGTTTAGAATTCTGATTCAGCACCCCAAAAAATGCATATAACGGAAAAAATTAAAAGTATCCTACAACATTTACACTTCCTTTTGAACACAAATTGACTCTATTATTTACATAATGAAACGAAAGGTTCCTCGCCGGATCTTCTGTAGTGCATTTGTTCTGTTAACATTGGTAATTCCTCCCACTAGACCACCAGGCCCACAATCACACACAAGAATAACGGTGGGAGGAAAAGGCTGCATTATTTTAGGTAGATATGACAGTCTTATCAAGTGCAACCCCCCTTGACCCATGGACCTTGCCGCTGGTGGGGAGGCTTGCGTGCCTCAGCGATACAGATTGCTGTACCGTAGGTGCAACCACAATGGAGGGGTATCTGTTGAGAGGCCAGACAAACGTGTGGTTCCTGAAGAGGGGCAGCAGCCTTTTCAGTAGTTGCAGGGGCAATAGTCTGTATGATTGACTGATCTGGCCTTGTAACACTAACCAAAACGGCCTTGCTGTGCTGTTATGCGAACGGCTGAAAGCAAGGGGAAACTACAGCCGTAATATTTCCCGAGGGCATACAGCTTTACTGTATGGTTAAATGATGATGGCGTCCTCTTGGGTAAAATATTCCGGAGGTAGAATAGTCCCTCCTGGCGGGGACTACTCAAGGGGACGTCGTTATCAGGAAAAAGAAAACTGGCGTTCTACGGATCGGAGCGTGGAATGTGAGATCCCTTAATCGGGCAGGTAGGTTAGAAATTTAAAAATGGAAATGGATAGGTTAAAGTTAGATGTAGTGGGAATTAGTGATGTTCGGTGGCAGGAGGAACAAGACTTTTGGTCAGATGAATACGGGGCTATAAATACAAAATCAAATAGGGGTAATGCAGGAGTACGTTTAATAGTGAATAAAAAGAATAGGAGTGCAGGTATGCTACTAACAACAGCATTGTTAACGCATTATTGTGGCCAAAATAGACACGAAGCCCACGCCTACTACAGTAGTACAAGTTTATATGCCAACTAGCTCTGCAGATGACGAAGAAATTGATGAAATATATGATGAGATAAAAGAAATTATTCAGATAGTGAAGGGAGACGAAAATTTAATAGTCATAGGTGACTGAAATTAGATAGTAGGGAAAGGAAGAGAAGGAAACGTAGTAGGTGAATATGGATAGGGGGTAAGAATTTTGCACAGAGCATAACTTAATTATAGCTAACACTTGGTTCATGAATGATGAAAGAAAGTTGTATACATGAAAGAAGCCTAGAGATACTAGAAGGTATCAGATAGATTCTATAATGGTAAGACAGGTTTAGATACCAGGTTTTAAATTGTAAGACATTTCCAGGGGCAGATGTGGACTCTGACCACAATCTATTGTTTATGAACTGTAGATTAAAACTGAAGAAACTGCAAATAGGTGGAAATTTAAGGAGATGGGACCTGCATAAAGTGACTAAACAGGAGGTTGTACAGAATTTCAGGGAGAGCATAAAGGAGCAACTGACAGGAATGGGGGATAGAAATACAGCAGGAGAAGAATGAGTAGCTTTGAGGGATGAAATAGTGAAGGCAGGAGAGGATCAAGTAGGTAAAAAGACGAGGGCTAGTAGAAATTCTTGGGTAACAGAAGAAATATTGAATTTAATTGATGAAAAGAGAAAATATAAAAATGCAGTAAATGAATCAGGCAAAAAGTAATACAAACGTCTCAAAAATGAGATCGACAGGAAGTGCAAAATGGCTAAGCAGGAATGGCTAGAGGAGAAATGTAAGGACGTAGAGGCTTATCTCATTAGGGGTAAGATAGATACTGCCTACAGGAAAATTAAACAGACCTTTGCAGAAAAGAAAACCACTTGTATGAATATCAAGAGCGCAGATGGAAACCCAGTTCTAAGCAAAGAAGGGAAAGCAGATAGGTGGAAGGAGTGTATAGAGGCTCTATATAAGGGCGATGAACTTGAGAACAATATTATGGAAATGGAAGAGGATGTTGATGAAGATGAAATGGGAGCTATGATACTGCGTGAAGAGGTTGACAGAGCACTGAAAGACCTAAGTCGAAAAGGGCCCCGGTAGTAGACAACATTCCATTAGAACTACTGGAAGCCTTGGGAGAGCCAGTCCTGACAAAACTCTGCGATCTGGTGAGCAAGATGTATGAGACAGGCGAAATACCCTCAGACTTCAAGAAGAATATAACAGTTCCAATCCAAAAGAAAGTGGGTGTTCACAGATGTGAAAATTACCGAACTATCAGTCTATCAATTTAATGAGTCACACTTGCAAAATACTAACGCGAATTCTTTAGAGACGAATGGAAAAACTGGTAGAAGCCGACCTCGGGGAAGATCAGTTTGGATTCCGTAGAAATGGAACACGAGAAGAAATACTGACCCTACGACTTATCTTAGAAGAAAGATTAAGGAAAGGCAAACCTACGTTCCTAGCATTTGTAGACTTAGAGAAAGTTTTTGACAATGTGGACTGGAATACTCTCTTTCAAATTCTGAAGGTGGCAGGGGTAAAATACAGGGAGCGAAAGGCTATTCACAATTTCTACAGAAACCAGGTGGCAGTTATAAGAGTCGTGGGACATGAAAGAGAAGCAATGGTTGGGAAGGAAGTGAGACAGGGTTGTAGCCTCTCTCCAGTGTTACTCAATCTGTACATTGAGCAAGCAGTAAAGGAAACAAAAGAAAAATTCGGAGTAGAAATTAAAATCCATGGAGAAGAAATAAAAACTTTGAGGTTCCCGATGACATTGTAATTCTGTCAGACACAGCAAAGGACTTGGAAGAGCAGCTGAACAGAATGGACAGTGTCTTGAAAGGAGGATATAAGATGAACATCAACCAAAGCAAAACGAGGATAATGGAATGTGGTCGAATTAAGTCGGGTGATTTTGATGGAATTAGATTAGGAAATGAGACGCTTAAATTAGTAAATTAGTTTTGCTATTTGGGGAGCAAAATAACTGATGATGGTCGAAGTAGAGAGGATATAAAATGTAGCTTGGCAATGGCAAGGAAAGGGTTTCTGAAGAAGAGAAATTTGTTAACATCGAGTATAGATTTAAGTGTAAGGAAATCGTTTCTGAAAGTATTTGTATGGAGTGTAGCCATGTATGGAAGTGAAACATGGACGATAAATAGTTTGGACAGTAAGAGAATAGGAGCTTTCGAAATGTGGTGCTACAGAAGAAGGCTGAAGATTAGATGGGTAGATCACGTAACTAATGAGGAGGTATTGAACAGAATTGGGGAGAAGAGGAGATTATGGCACAACTTGACTAGAAGAAGGGATCGGTTGTTAGGACATGTTCTGAGGCACCAAGCGATCACCAATTTAGAATTGGAGGGCAGCGTGGAGCGAAAAAATCGTAGAAGGAGACCAAGAGATGAATACACTAAGCAGATTCAGAAGGATGTAGGTTGCATTAGGTACTGGGAGATGAAGACGGTTGCACAGGATAGAGTAGCTTGGAGAGCTGCATCAAACCAGTCTCAGGACTGACGACCACAACAACAACATCAAGTGCAACTTCGCAGCTATAAACGATGAAGTCGAATAGATAACTAATTACTACCACTACTCTCAAGGTCAGATATGTTGATGACTGTGTTCTTCACTTCGAAAATTTCCTTGATGCAGCTCACCATGGTAATCTAACCTTTGGAACTCTCTGCATCGCTGCATAACTGCTGCAACCTACATCCATTGAAATTGTTTTGATACCGAATCCTCGATCTCCCACAACAGTGTTTTCCCTTCACACTTCGCCACCTTTCCAGATCGATGATTTCTTGATGCCCAGGATGCATCCCATCAACCAATCCATTCTTTCATGAAAGTTGCGCTATAAATTTTTTTCTCCCTAATTCAGTTCAAAATTTTCCTGTTAGCTGGTCGATCTAACCTGTTATATCCTAGCCAGTAATGCCACCCGAGCCCGCTGCCAAAAAGGTTGGCAGCATCAAAGTCCGGACGCCGCCCGCATAAGCAGCGCCAGCGAGACAGGAAATCGCCGCAAGTCTGCGCGCGCCACCGCTGGCTTCTGGCTTCTTAAGCGCTGGAGTCGCGAGCGCTAGGACAGTTCTGTATTCGCCGCTCAGTTGTATACTCGCCACCGAATTGTGTACTTGCTAGTCAGTTGTGTATTCATCGCAGCAGAGTTGTTGTTTGTCGTCAGCCGACGTTGACCTATCCGCTCCGACTCGAACTAGACAGATTTCTGTAGACACGGAGTCACTACTGTGTTTCTGTATCTTCGTTAATAAAGATAAGTACCGACTTTTATTTAATCAGAGTGTTTGGGTTTTTCATCTTTCTGTTCACTGTTCCAGCGGACCGGTCGGCCCGCTATTAAAAGTGTGGCGGTGACTTCGTAAGCCGTTTCTACAGCGAATTGTTTGTCGCTACGAACACCGCCACAAAATAACCCACCCAATCTTCAGCATTCTTCTGTAGCACCATACTTCTAAAGCTTCTATTTTCTTGTTGTCTGAACGATACAGTTCCATACACTGCTACGCTACACAAAAATGCCATCAGGATAGACTTCAAAAATGGTTCAAATGGCACTGGGCACTATGTGACTTAACTTCTGAGGTCATCAGTCCCCTAGAACTTAGAACTACTTAAACCTAACTAACCTAAGGACATCGCACACATCCATGCCCGAGGCAGGATTCGAACCTGCGACCGTAGCGGTCGCGGATAGACTTCCCAACATTTAAATTTATATTAAATGTTAACCAAGTTCGGTTTTACACAACAGTTTTTTTTCTTTTTTCTTTGTATTGGCATTCTGCATTTTATATTCTCTCTATTTCTGCTATCATCAGTTATTCTGTTGTTCAAATAACAAAGCCTATCTACTCCTTTAGTACCTTAGTTCCAAATCCTATTCTATCAGCATCTCCGGATTGTAACAGACTATGCTTTCGTCATGTTCCTTTTTAACCTTGTTCCAAGGCACCATCCATTCTGTTCGACTGATTCTCCGTCTTTCCCTGTCACTGATAGAATTAACATGTCACTGACAGAAGTCGAAGTTTTTTTCGTCTCCACAAATGTAAGTCCCCCTTGGTTTCCTTTATTGCTAGCCCAATGTACAGATCTAATAACGTCTGGGATAGGCTACAACCCTGTCTCATTTCCTTATCAAGCACTGATTCCCTCTCTGTTTCTGCTACCCTTATAATTACAGTCTGCTTTCGGTAGAAGCCATAAATAACCTTTCACTCCCTGCATTTTATCCGAGTTATATTCAGAATTTCTATTCCTGTATTCCAGTCAACATTGTCAATAGCTTTTAAACAATAATCTATAAACGCTATAAGCATTGGTTTGTCTTTTTTCAGCCAATCTTGTAGTGAGCCGTGCCGCGAGGATCGATAGCTCTCGCGTTGTTCCTTGGTTCCAGAGATTATACTGCCAAGAAATTATCGTATATTTGGAACTCTATCGAATATTACAGAACTGTTATTGTTCACTCATTGAACAATGGGAGTGGAACGCTACCGTGCAATCTAGGGCACCTATTGTTTGGATTCTACTGAATAGTGTTATGTCAGGGAAGAGTTCGATTTTATTTTGTGTCACCACCTTAATACTGGGTATATAAAGGAGCTACAATTTTGTCTGAGTGCAACTCATTTACGTTTGTTACTTGTTTGGTTTGTTACCAGTGTGAATTGGCCCGTGTGTTCACATTTGTTATATGTATTTTAAGGTATCTTGCATATGTGCTTTAGAGGTGCCCAGTTCTTGCGTTCCCGCCCAGTGTGTGTTGTGGAGCGTCCAGACTAGTGGGTGATGTCGGAGTTTGAATCCTCTCTCCCTGCGCGTCACTGGCTGAAAGTCAAATTGTGTTCTGTCAAGGCAGTGTGTACTTGTTATTATTCTGTGAAGCTATTACTTTGTTTTCTATTTAACGCAACACTGAGAATTCTAATAATCTGTGTTGCTACGATTGATGTTCAAGTTCTCATTACCCAGTTCCTCCACTCCTCAAACAACCACTGACAGCTGTGACGTATCATGTAGGATATGTCGAAGGTCAGTCTCACCTTCATTTCTCTGTAATGGAAACTGACCTTCCCCAAGACCGCCTTCTAACTGTTTTTACATTCTTCTGTAAATAATTCCTGTCAGCAGACTTATCAGATTCACAACTTGGTAGTATTTACATCTGTCAGTACCCTTTTTCTTCGTATCTGGAATTATTACATTCTTGCTAAAGTCTGAGTTTATTTCGGCTATTCATATATCTTGCTCGCCATGTGAAATAGTTTTGCTATGGCCGACTCACCCAAGGATCATAATAATTCTGAGGGAATATAGTCTACTCGAGGGAACTTGCTTCGAAGTGTAGAGTGCTGTACAGTGCTGTGTCTTCTCGCAATGTCATATCTCCCATTTCATCTTCATTTACTTTTTCTTACCTTTCTACAGTATTGTGAGGAACCTTGTTTCGGCTCAGGTCTCTCTGTCACTCTCTTCTCACAATACAGTATCGCATCTCCAGTCTCATCTTCGTCTTCCATTTCTATAATTTTGTCTTTATTTCTTTTCATAACCTTTTTAGACAGGGTGATTTAAAAAACCGTTTACAAACTGACGTCGCATATTGGGCATACAACAAGGGTCAGTAACTACATAGGAACAGAGGTCGCAAATGCTACGAGAGGGCGTTACGGTCACGTGTAAGCTGGCATCGTCAAAGACTGTTTAATTAGGCTGTACGTTCTTCCTGGCCAACTAAATGGTCGCACGTATCTCATATGTCAGCAAGAGGTTCTGCTTGACATGCAGAATGATGTTCCCTTGCCGCATCCGATTTCAGAACGACGGACGCTCCCCCCCCACACACACACACATTTCAGTAGACAAGTGAGGACACATTCCAAGGCAACCTTTCCTAGCCACTGGATTGGTCGCAGTGGGCCAGTCGCATGGCCAATACGATCACCCGAGTCGACTTTTTCGTGTGGGCTATCTGAAGGGTTTTGTGTATGAAACACTTGTTACATCGCAGGAGGACCTAATCGGCAGGATTGCTGCCGCAGCAGGATTTCTTCAACATGCACCAGGTATCTCTGAGAGGGTGCGCCGTTCGATGCAGCGTCGATGTCGGGCGTTTCTCGATGCATCTGGACAAAACCGTGAGCGTCTCCTATAGTGGGCATACACATATGTCATGTGACTAAAAGATTGCAACATCATTTAGTACCCTTGGATGGCTTTTGCGACCCTCGGTTCCTATGTGATTACTGGTCCTTGTTGTATGCCCAATGTGTCATGTCAATTTTTAAGTGGACCACACCCTGCGTATCTAACCCATGTTAATTTAGGCACGTATTTGACCCATTTCTGAAAAAACTATTTGATGCAGGACCGTAATATTTTTACTGTATGTTACATGATGCTAAGAGAGTCAACTGTACTAAAACCTAGTTTATCCATTTTATAGTTTTTAAGAAATGCATTTTTTAAATTTATTAACAAAAAATATTAAGTTTTTTCTGCAAAAAATATTTTTGTGATCTTCCTAATGGGAGAATATTAATGAATGTAGTACCAGAGGTGGCTTTTTGTGTTAAGCAGAGTCTCTGAAAATTGTATTCATTTATCTATGGTAGTTTCTTATACAATGGGGCATATGTACTGAAAATTTTAGTTTGCGGGAAATTGACTTTAAAGAAAAAACTTTTGAAATTTGTTACTTACAGTTAATTAAAACTGTCCTGCTGCGTATGATGGCCTTTCTTTGGCCTCTAGCAGGTCTTTCAGCTTCTTTTTCACCTTTCTGTATTTTTGTCTTGCTTTCTTGGCCATATTAGATACAGACCTGTCTGCATCGCCTATCCTCATTTTATCGCAATGTTGCAGCCCAGTGATCATATTTTCATCAGGATTAATTCCCAGCTTTTTCAGTACTCAACACATTCCAACATTACCACAATTGAATGTAATAACAGCATTATGAACTCCTAGTTTCATTGTATGCATGCCTACAAGTACAGTTTAAGGAAAGGGGTTCCAAATTATGCTGTTGAAACATACATTTGTGTTCTATGTCTGCCCATGCAGACAATTCCTTAGAAGGTCAGGACGAACCAAGTCTCTGAAAATAGGTTTAAATGCTGTACTAACAGCAGCAGGAAGAGAATGCTGGTGAGAATAAGATTCTCCAGTTACCTGAGCCCTATTGTATTTGCCCCACGAATTTTATCCTGATGGACACAATCCATGACATGGATTATCATCAGTAGAGGACTTATGGAAGAATATGGCACAAACATCTATCTTCATTGCCTCCAGATTTTCTTCATTTCTCCTAATTGCCTGCCCATAGTATACCTGCAAGTTTTCTATAACAACTACTCGCAACTACACTTGTACAAAACTAACCGCGTGTTTGAAAGCGTGTTGTTTACAAACAGCAGAAACAAAAGAATACCGTCAGTTGCATTCCAAGGATAGCCAACACACTCGGGAGTAAAAAAACATTCAATAACGAGCAATATAGGGGACATAAAGATCTAAAATATATGCAGAATAGTGGGTTACAGAAAAGAGGGCGTGGCACATAATCACACGTGGTAGGGTAACGCTCTTCAAATGCTCGAAAAAAATTTTTTTCAGCAAAATCCTTTTCAAAGTACTTAAATGAAACCTTAATCTATCGAAATATGATGAAAACCGAAATTCGATTTTTTCGACCTGAACCATGCTGTGGTCCCCTTAACCGTTTCTTGATTCACCATGTATATGATGCGTTCCACAAGTTGCCTGAAACCTGAATTCGTTGCTTCGTTCACGCTTTAAGCTTTTCCACTGTAAGAATACCACCTCTTCCCCGGAGCAGAGGTAAAGATGCTGCAACTGTGGTCCCATCTCGGACTATGAGCTGTCAGCGGTCCAGAAGATGGGCGAACAGCGGCGGGTGAGCAGCAGGTGGCAGCTTGCCGGTGCTGCCGCCGCTCCCTGCAGAGGCGCCACTGCGCCGCTGCGTTTCTGTTGTCTCGGCGCTGCCGCCGCCAGATGTGATTTGTGCCTCGCCGCGCCGCCACTAGTTGCTTCCCCCGGCGGCCGTTAAACTTTCACGAGGCGCAGGCGGCCGTCGCCTCCAACCCCGCGGAGAGCCGCCGTCTGCTCCAGACCACAGCCGCCCACGCTGACGATGCTAATTGCTGCGCGGAGACCAGTCCATGGGGCGCAAGGAAGCCCCATCCAGAGTGCCGGTTCAAATGGCTCTGAGCACTATGGGACTCAACATCTTAGGTCATAAGTCCCCTAGAACTTAGAACTACTTAAACCTAACTAACCTAAGGACATCACACACACGCATGCCCGAGACAAGATTCGAACCTGCGACCGTAGCAGTGTCGCGGTTGCGGACTGCAGCGCCAGAACCGCACGGTCACCGCGGCCGGCCCAGAAGGCCGCGTCTTGCTCCACTTACCACGAGTAATGCTCCAGATGTGCCTTCCGTGCAACTTACACGAGCTTAGAACTTGTGCCATCATGCTGGAGTGTCTGGCTCTCACTCAGTATAAATGAAACATTTTAGTCCAAATCGGTCATTTTGCTGTTTACCAGTTTCGGTTGGAAACAGATAAAATCTTCTTTTCAGGGATAAGTTCATAACGGTTCACACACTGGAATAAACCAACTCTTTTTCATGATTCGGCGTTCACTTTCGAAAACAAATGCAGGTACATCGCCATGACTGTATGGAAAATTTTAGAATTTTTTTGTTAAGTCTCATGGGACCAAACTGCCGAGGTCATCGGTCCTTAAACTTACGCACTACTTATACTAACATACACTAAGGACAACACACACACCCATGGCCGAGGGAGGACTCGAACTTCCGACGGGAGGAGCCTCGCGGACCGTGACAAGGCGCCCTAGACCGCACGGCTACCCCACGCGGCCCTCGACTGTTTAACTCGAGAACATTGTACCTGTATTTTTATTCTGTTTTAACCTGTTTTGAAAAAACATAGAATGTCGATTAATAATTTTCCGTTACGTCCCTTGGAGTCTCAAGATTTTGGAAAAGTCCTCCATTTCGTCTTCAGGAAAAATTAGAAATAAATTCCTTTTATTTCCATCAGTAATCACAAAACTTTTGGTCCTTAGTTTCGGTCAGGAATGACCATCTTCAGACCTGCTCCATCACATGACTTAATAGAATAAAGCCATAGTGGCATCGTCACTATAGCTTTATTATATTAGGACATTTTATAAAACACATCTGAACATCTATACTCCTTGGGTTTTAATTCGTACGTATGTTAGAGCTTGTGAGAAGTAGAAATAGTGCAACAAAATTCTGAATAGTTTTATCAGCTAGGAAATAATCAAAGTAAAACTCATTCTTCTTACTTTCTCATAATTTTATTGTATACAAAGCATAAAACCAACAATTCAACTGAAATTAATCTTCTACCATTTTAAATTAGCTGCACTTATCGTTTATAATCGACATAACAATACACATGTCCAAGAGGAAGAAACTAATTGAAGTTGTGAATGTAAACGAAATTTTACCAATGTTTGGTTTCTTATCTCGGTGCATACCTGTCCTCCTTTGAAAAAATACGCTCATAGGGCACCGACCGAGCTTGGATAGAGGATAGTGCTGTATCTTGGAACGGTGTTCACTCTTTCGCCTCCAGTCAGATTTGTAATATTAATTTTCTTATTCCATTTTTAAATGACAGAATTCACTTTTAATGTGCTACAGTATTTTTATGAAATTACAAAAATGACTTCCAAAAAGTAAGGCTTTTCCAAGTGCGAAAAAGTATTTCACTACAACATGGTCATTCATTTACAAACAAATAATCTATTACAACATAAAAGCGTTGCAATCGAGGAAATATTGCCCACACACTATTCAGTAGGCTATGTGTTACACTATTACTCTACAACATTCCAACAATCAGTAGGTGAAACCAGATTACACAGAAATATTATCCGAAAACAGTTACAGCTTAAATACATTTGGAAACAGAAGTTAGCCGGCCGAAGTGGCCGTGCGGTTAAAGGCGCTGCAGTCTGGAACCGCAAGACCGCTACGGTCGCAGGTTCGAATCCTGCCTCGGGCATGGATGTTTGTGATGTCCTTAGGTTAGTTAGGTTTGTTCTAAGTTCTAGGGGACTAATGACCTCAGCAGTTGAGTCCCATAGTGCTCAGAGTCATTTGAACCATTTTTTTGGAAACAGAAGTTATTGTAGAATAACACAAATTTCTATATTCAAGACAGGTAAAATTGTTAAGACCTTAAAGAAACTCAGTTCATTTTCAAATATGGCATGTTTCATGGTAGAAGATGGCTTCATTATACAAGACAGTGCACGAATGACAAAGCATATCTTAAAGCCTGTGAAGTGTCACAGTATTTTATCACCTCACGTGTGATTCTCCACCACAAGCCGATTAGTACAGCACATGCCATACTGTGGACTAATAAGTTGACAGCTTACTTTTCTTAATGAGGAGTGCAATGGCCATGACCACATACATATCATTACTAATTTGCATGCAGATAAATGTGTATATTTTTATAGCAACGTGGAACTGAAGTGAACGGGGCCAGCCGCTCAGATTCGGACGAAGAAGCGCGACATGGAAATCAACTTAAAGAAACATTAGCGAGGCACAACAAACCAACCCTCACCACAGGGAGTCAATTTAAGACGACAGTGGTCTGATCCCTCACCTCTGCGAATTTGTAAGGCAAGTGGAATAATCTTCTGCGCTGCAGTTTTCGTTAAAACTACGGTCATGTGGTCCTGTCGTGAACAGTGGGTGGGCTTCATATGTAAAGACACCTACCCTGGAGGAAAACAACAACAAAGACACAGCTGCTGATTGAACGAAAGAAAAACATGGAAGGAGAAGGCGACGTTATTACAATGCGGAAGATTATTAGGAAAATTCTGATTGGCTCGAAGAAGCAAGTACGGATTGCACCGAGCGCTCCCATTGGTCAATACCAGTGTTGGCGCAAGGCAAGACCATGGTACAGTTGATGGAAGCTCACGACAGAATAGTCAACTGCCAATGGATAACTCAGGTTTTCTTCTCTCGAGAGGCGTCAAGTGCTTCACGTGGTGGGTGCTTAACGTCCTGTGGTGATGCAGTGAAAGATTTTTCTGTGAACATTTTTAGTTCACTAGGCTCTGTTTCAGCTATATTTGTGCTGAGTCCCTCATAGATCGCCAAAACGGAAAAAACGACACGAATCGTTGTAGTTAACATTGTTGCGAGAACTTTGAGGGTAATATTGTGCATGTCGGCCGGCCGGGGTTCTAAGCGATACAGTCTGGAATCGCGTGACTGCTACGGTCGCAGGTTCGAATCCTGCCTCGGGCACGGATGTGTGTGATGTCCTTAGGTTAGTTACGTTTAAGTAGTTGTAAGTTCTGGGGGACTGATGACCTTAGAAGTTAAGTCCCATAGTGCTCAGAGCCATTTGAACCATTTTTTGTGCCTGTCGCCCAGCCTTGACGAGTGCATAGAACCATTCTGTCTTAGCGTAGGAATACATACAGTCTTCAGCTTTGTGGAAACTTTACCTAACTTAGCCGCATCTCTAGAAGGCGAGCACCGATTCGTCTCATTCTTTCCAAGCGCGACTTGGAAGACAGGGGCAAGAATATGAACAACAATGATAGTCCGTTGAAGGCAAGACGGGTTGATTTCTACAATCAGAACACTGGTAAAATTGCTGCGATCATTAAAAAAATCCACTTGGTATAAATATATAATACGTAGTATTTAGTCAGTAACATTTTGCATTGAGCTAGGGAGACATTAGTAAAACAATTGCTGTCTGGGACCGGAAACAAATACGCCAACTTGCACTCCATCTCCAGCTACACTAATGAAATATTATGTCACCCCATAAGCTAATTCCGCACTGTACGTATCTCAGAGACTCCACCAAAGTACAATCAGTTTACCTCCATGCATAACCACAGCTCTCCAGCTCGCATAGATCAGAACAGGATATAGTAACATCTAAACTTGATCAAAGCTAACTCCGTGGATTCGAACATTCTAATGGTATGATCGTACATTCATACCGCAATAATAATAACTGTGACTATTAGAACGGTTCCAATTTTGTGCTATTATTTCCTTATCTCCTTTTTCGAGGTGGCGATTAAAACTCTATGACTACGCTCGTAAGATCCGTCTTCCCGTAGTAAAGGGCAAGTCTAGCTTATCAGATGGACCATTTTTAGCGAACCTATACCCAGCACACGGTAGCACCCTGAATCCTAGACGGTGAATAAAGTCCACGTCCGCCATATTACTATAAGAAATCCAGTCAGAGGCAAACAAGAACATAGTCCAAGCTCACAGCCTAAGTCGTAACAAGAGAGTAGCTGGAGTGTATTTTGTAAGTATGTCGGCTGAATTGACACTTGTTTGCTGTTGCTGTGTGGGAAGCATTATCCCGCTCCGGAGACCACGTGATCACGCCGAGTAACGTGACATGCAAAGGAGGGTAGGTCTCTGGGCCACTGCGGTAAGCTCCCTGCCCACTGCGCGTATGTGTTCCCACTGACTGTCGCAGAGAGTAAATAGTCTTGCATCTGCGTCGGAGGCTACAGCATAAACGAAATAAGCAGTGAAATAATGAGTATTGTGTACAGGGCGACCTTCAAATGTACACAGAAAGTCAATGTACAGATAGTGCAGAAAGGAATTTCAATGTTCATGTACCGATTTTCACATATAGTAATATTTACAGAGCTATCGCGACTTCTCTGTCTCCCACAAACGACAAGTGAGAAGAACATAAAACTAACTGGCAGGTAAAATGATCACATTATAAAGATTTAATTCGGCCGATTTATGCAAACGAAGCACGTTGGTCGTGAAAGATACTGAAAGTTTCAGTGATTTATCAAGCAAGAGAGAGTCTATGGAACCGTCGCATCTGAATCCAGGCTTATCTGGCAAGGCTACTTGGTGAATGTCTATGAAGGAACGTGGCTTACTTTTTCTCTACTGCTTCCATATCTTACCGTCAACATAAACAAGAAAGGCACCAACGCTACTGCATACATACACGAATGGCTGCCTGGACTGGCCACAGGCACTTTCTGAATGTCACTTTTTATATAAAGAACTTTCACGTTCATTCTCAAGTGAACTGTTACATAATCAAAATCAAAAAAAGAAGAATTTAGTCTGCCATGTTTACGTACGTATAAACATGTTTCGCTGTCTAGCGTAAGAATTGTATAGAGCTGAAGTGACTAACGAGTTCTGTGAATAGTAAAATGACATTACGCTCCACAAGCAAACGTACAATGATATACTTTACATCTAAATCTATGCTCCTCAAGCCATCTTACGGTATAAGGCAGAGTGTACTTTCTGCACCATCGTCACTTTCCGGTTTTCCTGTTCTAGTCATCAATGGTTCGCGGGAAGAATATTTGCTGGTAAGCCTCCGCGTGTGCTCGAATGTCTCTAATTTTGCCGGCATGCTCTCCCGCGAGACAAACGTAGGGGGAGGCAATATACTGTACGGCGAGTGAAAAATATATATATATATATATATATATATATATATATACACGGGGTGATCAAAAAGTCAGTATAAATTTGAAAACTGAATAAACCATGGAATAATGTGGATAGAGAGGTAAAAACTGACACACATGCTTGGAATGACATGGGGTTTTATTAGAAGCAAAAAAAAAACAAAATTTTCACAAAATATATCCGACAGATGGCGCTTGAAAGATCTCTTGCGCGCGTCGTTTGGTGATGGCCGTGTGCTCAGCTGCCCCTTTCGTCATGCTTGGCCTCCCAGGTCCCCAGACCTCAGTCCGTGCGATAATTTGCTTTGGGGTTACCTGAAGTCGCAAGTGTATCGTGTTCGACCGATATCTCTAGGGATGCTGAAAGACAACATCTGACACCAATGCCTCACTATAACTTCGGACATGCTTTACAGTGCTGTTCACAACATTATTCCTGGACTACAACTATTGTTGAGGAATGATGGTGGACATATTGAGCATTTCCTGTAAACAACATCATTTTTGTCTTACTTTGTTATGCTAATTATTGCTATTCTGATCAGATGAAGCGCCATCTGTCGGTCATTTTTTGAACTTTTGTATTTTTTTGGTTCTAATAAAACCCCATGTCATTCGTAACATGTGTGTCAATTTGTACCTCTCCATCTACATCATTCCGTGATTGATTCAGTTTTCAAATTTATACTGACTTTTTGATCACCCGGTACATCGAGACGGATTTTGTGTGTGTATGATAAGTCCCTTCCCTCGAAATTTCCCTTTCTTCATACCTCCTCGGTGTTACTACAGATGACGTATCACTGGTCTCATTTGTACTAATACTGCAGTACACCCGAGGTGCGTAGTTGCTTCCACCATCCTGAGTGGAATACGTGAGTTCTGAAAAATCGACACCAACCTGCAGTATTCCATAGTAATTGCCTTGCTTCGAAAACCGCGCGTAGGTCGTGAGTCCATTATCGTGAGGCTGTAATAAACTATTAGGAAGGCACCAGGATTCTATAAATAATTAAACTTCGAATTGGTTTGTTTAAACGGGATGCCACTCGCTTCGTAGTACCAGAATACTAGAAACTGCATAATTATAGTTCATTTTATGCATCACCCATAATTTACCCCTTTTACTGGGAATAAACAAAAAATGAATTGCGTGTTTGCGTAATTACTACCAAACTAGGTCCATTGCGGGTCCAAAAAACCAGAGGTTGCTAATTAAGCTCGTAACCGACACTGACCGCGGCAGTCAACACGTCTGTCCACCGAGACTGCGATCGAGCTATGATCTTGTAGTCGAACCACCTCACCCGTTATCCAAGTTAGGCGTGATCCAAAGGTCTGCGAAGTGCTTCGTTTGTCTTTTCGTTTTGCAATAGTTTATTATTCTGATAGTAATTGACAGTTTTGAAATATGTAATGATAGCCTGGTATTGAGAGACGATTTAACGTGAAATGCAAGTAAATTTTTCTAATATTAATAACAGAAGTTTTTTTGGCGCGCTCCTTCCGAACACAGCAGCCAATCCCGGAAAAGGACCACAATTTAGGCGGTCTTTCTCACGATACACGTACAGGATAAACCATCCGTCACCGGTAACTCACACCACATTACATCTTCTCACTGTTGGCTTCTCAACTGTTCCAAGATGAGCTTCTTGTAGCAGAACATGGTGGCTGTAAGGTCAGAAATATTACAACTAATTATTATCTCTTCTTGGAACGTATCCTCTCGGAACTCTTAACAGTAAACCACACGAAGATGGACAACTGACACTGTAATTGGCTGAGTATCTCCGTGACGCTTTCACACTGACTAAATGAATCTATGACGAAACGCGATGCTCTTCTTTGGATATTCTCTACTTCCTGTACCAATCGTATACGGTACGGATCACAGACTGAAGAGCAATATTCAAATATTTCTAGAAAGAAGGTTTGGTGAGCTATATGCTTTGTGGTTGGACTACATTTCCTGAGGACTCTTGCAATGAACCAGTTTGGCATCTGCCTTACACGCATTTAGTTTTATGTGATCGTTCTACTATAAATCACTATTAACACATACTCTAGATATTATCTGGATGTAACTGCTTCCATTGATCGTTCTACAATCGTGTCATCATGTTACAGATAGCTGTAGTGAAACACAGGAAATGAAAGGTTACAACTACCGTCTGGTTTGTGTGTGTGTGTGTGTGTGTGTGTGTGTGTGTGTGTGTGTGTGTGTGTGTGTGTCTCTCTGTTTGTGTGTTTCACAATTCATGCTATACACTTCTAGAGATTGTAGAGGGGAATCAGTGTATCAAGCTTTACAAAGAAAACCATGTAAGGAAATGTCATGCAACGACGCTACAGAGCGTCAAAGTCCGCAGCTCGTGGTCGTGCGGTAGCGTTCTCGCTTCCCACGCCCGGGTTCCCGGGTTCGATTCCCGGCAGGGTCAGGGATTTTCTCTGCCTCGTGATGACTGGGTGTTGTGTGATGTCCTTAGGTTAGTTAGGGTTAAGTAGTTCTAAGTTGTAGGGGACTGATGACCATAGATGTTAAGTCCCATAGTGCTCAGACCCATTTGAACCATTTGAACCAAGAGCGTCGAAGTTAAATGTGCCGGTGCCTTTAAATGTACTTATGGACGTACACGGTGATTCCGTAATGATGTTGCAGACTTTCTAGGATAATGGAGGAGAATATATGTATCTGTTTGAAGTAATGGTCCTGTGCCGGAAAACATCGAGTCGGAAGTTATATGATAAAATTGTTCTGATACTTTTTTCAGTGTAATACATGCAATGGTACCGTTGTTGCTGAAATTGTAAGGTAGACAACTTTCATGGGTGGTAGTACGGACCAAAACAAGGAAAAAATATCCAGTAAACAAGGGCTCTGAAATGCATACCTGAGAAGCTATGAGCACTTGTTCGCACTGTGAAACACATCACCTCCACTGAGTAAGTGCTCATAGCTTTTAAGGTTTGCAATTTAGAGTCCATGTTTACCACAATTTTCCTTTCGTTTTGATCCATACTACCACCTCTGAAACAGAATAGAATAGACACTTGTGAAATGTGATGCTACAGAAGAATGTTAAAGATTACATGTGTAGATCATGTAGGAGGTACTGAATAGAGCTGGGGAGAAAATAATGTGGCATAACCTGACTAAAGAAGGGAACTATTGATTGGACACAAACTGAGACAGTAAGGGATCAACAATTTAGAATTGGACGGTAGTGTGTTGGAGGTGGTGGGTAAAAATTGTAGCGGGAGACCTAGAGGGGGCCGGCCGGTGTATCCGACCGGTTCTAGGCGCTTCAGTCTAGAACCACCCGACCGCCACGGTGGCAGGTTTGAAACCTGCTGAAATGGCTCTGAGCACTATGGGACTCAACTTCGAAACCTGCCTCGGGCATGGATGTGTGTGATGTCCTTAGTTAGTAGTTCTAAGTTCTAGGGGACTGATGAACTCAGATGTTAAGTCCCATAGCGCTCAGAGCCATTTGAACCATTTCGAACCAAGATGGGGACACAGTAAACGGGTTCTAAAGGTTGTAGGTTGCAGTAGTCAGCCGGAAATGAAGTGTCTTGGGCAGAATAGAGTAGCGTAGAGAGCTACATCAAATCAGTCCTTGGACCGAAGACCACAACAATAACAACGCTGCATTTGTTCTTGTTGACTGTCAGTTGTCAATCCCTGATGATGATGATGTTTGGTTTGTGAGGCGCTCAACTGCGCGGCCATCAGCGCCCGTACAAACTCCAAATTTTTACGCAGTTCAATTTTTTTCCCTGTCAAATGTAGTCACTGTCACCAATGATGATGATGGTGAAATGATGAGGACAACACAAACACCTAGTCACAGGGCAGAGAAAAATCCCAACCTGGGAGGGAATAGAACCCGGGACCCCGTGATTGTCAATCCCTCCACTATGCGTCGATCCTCTGAAGGTCTTCCTTCATTTCGCTGCATACGTCTAGCATTTCGCCTTCTCCGTACAAAAAAGCAATATCCTCGAAAATCCTCATGGAATTTCCGGCGTTATCCATTAGGTCATTAATATATATTGTGGAAAGTAACTTTGTAATCTCACGAATACTGTAAGTGGGCTGTTTGGGTTTTTATGTTGGTAACGCCACGTAGCGCTCTGTATGAAATTCACTGGCTGTGCTGTGTGCAGTCTGTGGCTGGTTGGCATTGTTAGATGGTTCAAATGGCTCTGAGCACTATGGGACTTAACTTCTGTGGTCATCAGTCCCATAGAACTTAGAACTACTTAAACCTAACTAACCTAAGGACATCACACACATCCATGCCCGAGGCAGGATTCGAACCTGCGACCGTAGCAGTCCCGCGGTTCCGGACTGCGCGCCTAGAACCACGAGACCACCGCGGCCGGCAGGCATTGTTAGAATATTCGCTATTGTAGTGTTGAGCAGTTGGGTGTGAACAGCGCGTAGCGTTGCGGAGTTGGAGGTGAGCCGCCCACGGTGGTGGATGTGGGAAGACAGATGGCAGAGTTTTGAGAGCGGACGATCTGGACGTGTGTCCGTCAGAAAAACTAAATTTGCAAGAATGGATGTCATAAACTGATATATATATTATGACTTTTGAACACTATTAAAGTAAATACATTGTTTGTTCTCTATCAAAATCTTTCATTTTCTAACTATGCCTATCAGTAGTTAGTGCCTTCAGTAGTTATAATCCTTTATTTAGCTGGCAGTATTGGCGCTCGCTGTATTGCAGTAGTTCGAGTAACGACGATTTTTGTGAGGTAAGTGATTCATGAAAGGTATAGGTTATTGTTAGTCACGGCCATTCTTTTGTAGGGATTATTGAAAGTCAGATTGCGTTGCGCTAAAAATATTGTGTGTCAGTTTAGTGATGATCAGAATAAGTAAAGAGAGTCTGAGTACGTTCAGCTTTGCTCAGCTGTTTGAAAATCAAGTAACGTAAGAGGTTTACCAGCACAGTAATTCATAAATTTTTCTAAGGGGAGGTTTCACTACTTCTTCAAGATATTGAAATTTTTTCTGGAAAGTGGGACCCATTGTATCTGTGAAGGCCATACGTGCGTCATACCTCTAAATATCAAGCCATTAAAGGCAGGTTGGCCACTCCTAAAAACGTACTCATTAATTAATAGGTATTCAACAGGACAGGTGTTCGTACGAGATGAGAGATACACGGTAAATTTCCTGTCATTAAGTAGGAGACGAGAGGACATGGTAAATTTTCTGTCATTAAAATCGCCGGTTATCTCACGCTACAGGAGACCGCGCCGTGCCGCTGCTGCCGTGCAGGCTGGGACGGAAGCCGTGTTTGTACTTGGCACTGCGGCCGGCCGCGCGGCAGGAAGCCTAACTGAGTTGGGCTCCGGGCGCGGTCCCAGCGTAACGCAGTTACACACGGCGCCGCGCAGCCGGTAGGCGCACTCTGGCGCAAACATCCGCCTGGCGACGCGGCGCGACGCTTCCTTCCTTACAGCGCTGCGGGAATAGCCTGGGCTCGCGGTCTCGGGCAGGGGACGTCTCGAGGAAGCCACTGCCGAGCCATTTCCGCAGGTCGCTCCATGGAAAATAGCGCGGCCAGAGGAGGCCTGCAACCCAGCCCAGCACCGGTTGCCAAGTACACATCCCCGAAATAGAAACTAACCTCTTGGTGACAATCCAGCATTGGATCGTTCCATAAAGTTATTTTTCATTGTTGAATAGAAAGAGGGGAAAGGAGATTAGCCTCCAACAACCCATAGAGGAAAGATTATCAGAGAAAGAGCAAAAGCTTGGGTTAGAAGATGGTTTCTTTTGTAAGAAGCCATCACGGCATTTGCCTTAACCGTTAGTTTACCAGTGGTTACTGTGCGACATCAGCATTTTTTAGATAGACTATCTGGGTTACCAGTGATGGAATTGCGGAACCGACACGTTTACTAGTAGGCTGAAGATATAAAACCACCATCAGTGCTCGTTGCTACAGCACAAATTTCCCGCCTTTCCTGTCTCTGAATTACTACTGAAACTCATGCTTTTCGTGTGCTCCACTGTCACTAAGTTGTTTCTTGTTTATGGCTATACAAGGGGTATTAATAAGCAGTGCAATACATTACTTTTCTGACAGCAGGTTGCTGTTATTCAGGATTCCAATATACCTTATTATTTTCCGATCTGTTGACTGTAAGAACCTATTTTCCAACATAAGCTTCGTCCAGTGTGACCGTCTTACAGCACCTTAATGAGAGGGCCTCCATGTCCGCGTGGTAACACTCTACTGGTCGACGTCCGACCCGTCTTGCTGCATCAATCAACAACTTCCCCATCATTCACGTAACGCTTCCCAGGGAGTGCATCTTTCATAGGTCGAAACAGATGGTAATCGGAAGGTACGTGACCCAGGCTGTAGGATAGATGTGAACACTTTGATGATCTTTTTGCCATGATGAATGACGACAGACCCTTCGCCCATCGACCCACCGTGTTTTTTTCACTGCTAGGTCTCTGCAAGCACTATTAATGTCTGCAATACTCGGCTTGAGTCGTGGTGCGCCTTTTCTGGCACACTATCTCTTTGGCACGACCCGGCTGTACTACGATCTTTGCCCCTGTTGTGATCTGGGGGCTGTTTGGCGGTCGCGGCAGTTGGGGTCGGACTCGCTACGAGGCGGAGGGACGCGCTCGCGGGTACGAAGGAGGAAAACACGCGGGCTCGCCAAGCAACCGCGCGGCCGGTCTATCTTGCAACACGGGTGCGAGTATGTGGTGGACCTGCCTGATGTCAGCTCCGAGCGCTGTTCGTCGCATTGTTTTGGTGCATGTTTTCTCGGAGAGACCCATCCCTCGAGACCATCTCGAACAACGCTCTCCATCGAAGGTGTAAGTGATTTTGGTGCCTTCGTTTCGTTGAATGATTTGCGTTGCAGCGAGTGTACTTGTTGGTTGGTTGTCCTAATGTACGTGTTGTTGAAGTAAGAACAGCTGCAAGTTGTGTGACCGCATGGAGACCAGCAGTCACTACTTCCTTTAAAAAATCAGTGTTCCCAAATTATGTAGTAACTGTAAGGTATTAAAGATATTAGGTCATAGTCTAGTTTTAATTTTCTGCATGCCAAACTTACACAATTGTCAGCTACATTGCAGACCTAAGCAACGAAATTAAAGTCCACATAACCTAGTATTGTTGTGAAGTTGTGCGTTTGAATAACGTGATATTACCATGGAAATTTTTCCATTTCATGTTTGTACACATTGTCGGCCGTAATCCTATGTGGAAATACTGTTTGGCTAACTATGAGAGTGCAAAAGTCTGGTACTACATTTTCAGCATTGGATCTGGGTACAGTTCTTAGTTTAAATGTTTTACAGCATTGATATTGCTGTAAAACTTCAGTCACATCTATTGAAATTATTGATTGGTTCATTTATATTGTTGTTTATTAATCTCTTAACTTACATTAATTGATGTTTGCTTGGTGTTTGCCGTGTTTTCTGTGGTCTATTTCTGTTCCAGTTTTCTACTAGTTGGTGCGTGTGGGAACGACGCCACGTTCGGCTTACCTGCACAGAAGCTGTGACGTATCGTCTAATAGGAAGTGACTCCCGGTTGGGCCCCGGCGTTTAGGTGTTGTTTTGGACGGCTGGTCTGCTGCTTCCGGCATTTTAAGTTAAGTCACCTTTTGCCTATTGTTGCCTGGCGTCACTGCCCGTTTGGTAGACATTTTTTTTTAAAGGGGGTTTTAATTTGCTTGTGAATCAATTGTATTAATTATCTGGTTGTGCTCCTTGTGTTATTTGGTTTCGCAACGAACTGTTGTGTCGTGTAAATCACTTCCATATTGCTGATTATCGCCCAAAAGAAAATTATTTGTGCCACCTTTTAAAATCACCATCAGATTGTAATTTATGTTTCGTAAGTATTGATATCTCCGTGGCTCATCTTTTAAGTCACTTTTTGTGATTGTGTATTTGATATTCTCTTAAACACGCCCACGTGATGAATGTCTCTTATCTGTTTTATAAAAGGTTGTTTTCAATAAATTGTTAATTATTTATTTGCTAGTTGTTGTGTTAAGGAGTGACATAGTTGGCGGCCTTCCCTTCCATGTTAAGTGTACCCCTCATCCCGACTTCCTCAGTCACAACTGTTAATCCAGAGCATGGTTGCATTCGGTTGGCAGGGGGGATAGAATTGTCTTCCTTTAAATTCGTGTCACTCCTTAATTGGTCATTTGTTGTTTAGTAATAATTTATGGTTATTGTAATTTCATTGCTTTTTCGCCAAAAGAAGCTCAATGACAGTTCCCTGCTTGTATGGCACCCTCCGTTACAGTGGCAATTTCTATGGCTACGTATGGAGCCGCCACCTACCGGCACTTCATGAAACTATGGAACTGAAGAGGGAATATTCCTTGATGTCACACAAAAATGCTCCATTTTTTCAACTGGAACTGGTTGAGAAAAAAAATTTTCACTATTTACTGAACGCGCCTCCTAATTTTCACTAAATTTCAGTTTTGTTGATGTTAAGTGTTGATGTGTCTAAAATTACGTTTCATGGGTCACTAGCCAACACGACCAGATAAATTTGGTACAAAAGAAGATATTCACGTTTGTGGTCCGCCTATAACCTTTGGTAAATAAGCATCGAGTCATCTTTGCTCAGCCATGGAATCTATATGCCGACGACTCCAACAATGGCATGCTGTATTACAAGTGATCACAATTCCGAAACCTCTGATAGTGTCAACGAAATGGTGGCAGGGCATAATCTGGGATGTTCCTGATGTGGCCGTAGTCAATGCTAGACTAATCTTCAGGGAGATTAATGCAGAAGATAAAATGAGTTTGTAATAGTTTTGAGTTGCCGTCGTTGAAGAGCTTGAGTTCGCCAATATCAAGAGTAAATGAACTACCACACGTGAGCTGTGACAAACACTTGTTCGATAAGCTGAATCGGTAAATGAAATGTTACAAAAGTAACATCAAGAAGTTGAACATTGTGTACCACACAGAAACGCCTCCTTGGTACCAAATAGATGCACCAGCCATGAGTAACTGAACTCTGCATGAGAAATAATAAGAACTGTTCTCGCAGAGTACCACAAAATGTTAGCAACCCCTTGTTTACCATTGGTTTCTCTTTCACATCACATACAATAAAACTGTTGTAAAAGATGTTCTTAAACACTTATGTTGAACAAAAATAAAGAAACACATAAAATTAGCTGACGAGAGGATCATAGCGACGAAGTCTGTTTTCGGTATTGTGTACTGTAGCACTTTACTTGTTAGCCTGAAAAACTGTCAGCATCCCTTTAAAATGAACGAGATCTAGAGCTCAGAAAGAAGATAAGGCGTTAGTATTATCCACGAAAAAAAAAAAGACGCACTTCGAAGGAATTATCCGACTGAGACGGAAATTGGTAGATGTGACGAACATGTACAGACGTACAAATGATTGAAGTTTCAGAAAAATTGGATGATTAATTCGAGACAAAAAGCTCCAAAAATTGAGAAAGTCAGTAACACGTTGGTCTACATCTGGCCCTTACGCAAGAAGTTATTCGGCTAGGCATTGATTGACAGAGTTGTTGGATGGCCGCCTGAGGGATGTCGTGCCAGACTGTGTCAATCGGAGTGTAAGATCGTCAAAATCCTGAGATGGCTGGAGGGCTCTGTCCATAATCCTGCAAACGTTCTCAGTTGAGTAGAACTCTGGCGACGTTTCTGGCCAAGGAAGGGTTTAGAAAGCGCGAAAACTAGCAGTAGAAACTCTGACCGTGTGCAGACGAGCATTAGCTTGCTGAAATGCCATCCCAGGCAGGATTGCTTACCATGTATGGCAACAAACCGGGGCGTAGAATACCGACGACATACCGCTGTGTTCTAAGGGTGCCGCGAATGGCGACCAAACGTGTTCTACTATGAAACGAGATGACACCCCGGACTGTCACTCCTGATTATAGGGTCGTCGTTCAGCAGTGCGCACGCCTTGTTGTTGTCGGTCATTTGCACGTGACAATGCCACGACACCGCGAGCCTGAGCGTATTCCGCTTGTGAAGGCCCACTATGCGACCAATAACATCCCAATTGCGGCTCAAAGGAAGTTTGCGACCGGTTTGAAGCTGAAGAAAACCGATCAAAGTGTGCTAACAATCAAGAATTTGATTCGCAAGTTTGAGAGAACGGGTAGTGTCCGAGATTAAGAATGATGGCAATGTCGGTCATCCAAAAAAAGTGAAAATATCTGAAAGCATCGAGAAGACACGAGCTGAGTTTCAAACCAGCCCCAGGAAATTGCACAACAGATGGGAATCAACCGGAAAAATACTGCGATAAATTGTTGTTAAAGACCTACATCTCTTCCCATACGAAATTGAAACCCATCAGTTATTAAGCCCCAGAGCTATGGAACAGAGGTTGTGTTACGCCAACACTATCGTCCAGAGAACTGACGAACAGAACTTTAATCTGAATATGGTTTGGTTTTTCCACAAAGTCCACTTTCATTTGGGTTCGCCAATAAACAAAATTGGTGCATTACTGGGACTGAAAACCCGCATTTCGCGATCGAGAAGTCTCGTCATACTGAACAGGTGACAGTGTGGTGTGCAATATCCAGTCACGGAATAATCGGTGCAATATTCCTCGATGGCACGGTGACTACCGAATGGTACGTGAAGGTTTTGGAAGATGATTTCATCCCCATTATCCAAAGTGAACCCGATTTCGACGAGATATGGTTCATGCGTGATGGAGATCAGCCCCATCGAAGCAGTTTAGTGTTTGATGACCGGAGGAGCACTTTGGGGACTGCATTCTGGCTCCGGGGTACCCAGAAGCGACTGGCATGGGCCTCGATTGGCCGCCATATTCTCCTGGGTCTGAACACTTGCGACTCCTATTTGTGGGGCTATATTGTAGTCAAGGTTACAGCAATAACCCCAAAACTATTGCTGAGCCGTAAACAGCTATTCAGGAATGTTCCGACACCTCAGCGAGTCACGTAGAATTTCACTTTTCGTCTACGTCCCAACATCGCGAATGATGGTAGTAATACCAAACATGTCGTAACCTAAATCCTAATATCTGTAGTGACATTTACATCTTGAGTAAGGGTGTGTGCACGCCATAGTTTGTAACTAATTTAGTTTTTTTCATATAGTTCAATAATTGTCACCTTGTGAAATACGAAAACAGTGATAGATGTATTAGGGTCTGTGTTGCAGCTAGACTCTAAAGTAGCAGTCCGATCGGCCAGATTTACCTAAGGAGAGACGAAGTGTAACGGCCTAGACCACAGACACTGATCAGTACCACAGAGCAATGAGTCCCCAGCACTGGCCATTGTCAGACAATGACCTGCTCTGCTCAACAGCGTTACCAGCAATGAGACATTTCCTCGCCGAACTTCTGCAGGTCATTGGCTGGGACAATGACCAAGCTTCAGGAAGCTTCTGCTGTCAGATCCACTAAAATTCAGTGACAGCCGGACCCCGGCCACTGGCCCCTGTTCCAGACGCTTCTGCATGACACAGAAAATTGGCTTCTTCCGCAAGGTCAGACCAAACATTCAAACACCTGGCACCAGCCTGTCATCATCGGCACAACTGAGTCATGCTGTAACACCTAATATGTGTCGATGAAGCTTTGGAGCTATGACGTATTTACCTCCGTCGTCCAGAACTACCAACTGCTGCATGATCGCCAACGCTGCCGTCTCCACTAGTCCGCTCACCGATGCACCTGCAGCCGCCTCCTGCTTTGAGGTACGAAGGGACAACCGCCCAGCTCTGTGCCAATGGGGAATTGCCGCTGCCTGATATAGTGATACAGCGTCACACTTGCAGCCGGGGGTCATCTCCCTGGGCTGCACTGCCTGCCGCCAGGCCGCCAGGACACCACCAGCTACACTGCCTGTGCACTGACTGCTCAAGCCGAGCCGAGGTCCGTATCCGCCACCGCCTACTCAGCGTCCAGCAAGTTAGTAACGCTTAGCAGTGCACACCGACTCCTCAGTAGGCTGTGTATACCGCAAGCCGTTTGATACGCATACCTCGCCTGTCGCGCCGGGAGGAAATGTAACGCTACAATAGCAAGCTGCGCCTGGGACGAGTGCACATCCAACTGACTGACGTACGTAATGAAAAAGAACTGTTTTGTTCATCGATTGTTTCTGTGCAGCCTACTACAACGTACTCCTGTCGCTGCTTTCTGTCCCAAGGTGGGTAACAACGCGTCCTAACAACCTCTAAGAAACCTCGCACCCCCAAAAAGTAGGCATCGCACCCCCGATACACTAGAGTACTGTAATACTTCCACGCCTATATCTCATTCAGACATGTCTGATATGAACTGAATTTTATTCACCTTTGCGCTTCAAAGTGGCTCTACACCCGAAATCGCTACAGTGAACTATATAGATAATGAAAATTTAGTCAAATGGCGGGAAAGATACCATTCAAAAAGTATATCACGACTATGGTGCCCAGTCAAGCCATGATTATGTTTTTCCTTTTGATTTAATTCAACCATTTATACACTCCTGGAAATGGAAAAAAGAACACATTGACACCGGTGTGTCAGACCCACCATACTTGCTCCGGACACTGCGAGAGGGCTGTACAAGCAATGATCACACGCACGGCACAGCGGACACACCAGGAACCGCGGTGTTGGCCGTCGAATGGCGCTAGCTGCGCAGCATTTGTGCACCGCCGCCGTCAGTGTCAGCCAGTTTGCCGTGGCATACGGAGCTCCATCGCAGTCTTTAACACTGGTAGCATGCCGCGACAGCGTGGATGTGAACCGTATGTGCAGTTGACGGACTTTGAGCGAGGGCGTATAGTGGGCATGCGGGAGGCCGGGTGGACGTACCGCCGAATTGCTCAACACGTGGGGCGTGAGGTCTCCACAGTACATCGATGTTGTCGCCAGTGGTCGGCGGAAGGTGCACGTGCCCGTCGACCTGGGACCGGACCGCAGCGACGCACGGATGCACGCCAAGACCATAGGATCCTACGCAGTGCCGTCGGGGACCGCACCGCCACTTCCCAGCAAATTAGGGACACTGTTGCTCCTGGGGTATCGGCGAGGACCATTCGCAACCGTCTCCATGAAGCTGGGCTACGGTCCCGCACACCGTTAGGCCGTCTTCCGCTCACGCCCCAACATCGTGCAGCCCGCCTCCAGTGGTGTCGCGACAGGCGTGAATGGAGCGACGAATGGAGACGTGTCGTCTTCAGCGATGAGAGTCGTTTCTGCCTTGGTGCCAATGATGGTCGTATGCGTGTTTGGCGCCGTGCAGGTGAGCGCCACAATCAGGACTGCATACGACCGAGGCACACAGGGCCAACACCCGGCATCATGGTGTGGGGAGCGATCTCCTACACTGGCCGTACACCACTGGTGATCGTCGAGGGGACACTGAATAGTGCACGGTACATCCAAACCGTCATCGAACCCATCGTTCTACCATTCCTAGCCCGGCAAGGGAACTTGCTGTTCCAACAGGACAATGCACGTCCGCATGTATCCCGTGCCACCCAACGTGCTCTAGAAGGTGTAAGTCAACTACCCTGGCCAGCAAGATCTCCGGATCTGTCCCCCATTGAGCATGTTTGGGACTGGATGAAGCGTCGTCTCACGCGGTTTGCACGTCCAGCACGAACGCTGGTCCAACTGAGGCGCCAGGACTACATCCAGCATCTCTACGATCGTCTCCATGGGAGAATAGCAGCCTGCGTTGCTGCGAAAGGTGGATATACACTGTACTAGTGCCGACATTGTGCATGCTCTGTTGCCTGTGTCTATGTGCCTGTGGTTCTGTCAGTGTGATCATGTGATGTATCTGACCCCAGGAATGTGTCAATAAAGTTTCCCCTTCCTGGGACAATGAATTCACGGTGTTCTTATTTCAATTTCCAGTAGTGTATCTTGGAACAAAATTTACTTGTGTAAAGCTCATACTGTCAAGTTCTTCTCTTGTCAATTAAATAAATTGTAACAAAAAATTTTTCGCTGTGAAGAAAGTACAGTCATCTTCTTGTAGGATGAAAACAACAAGTTTTGATTTGGGCCTGACACTCTGTATGTTCCGTAACATGTAAGGCCATAACATTGTTCTACAATACACAGTGTTATTTAGTGAAGGTACTATAAACGTTCCCAAACTATGAAAATAGTCCTAGTTTACCAAATGGATTGTATACAGCTTCCATCATAATTAATAATCGGAAACCGATAAGAGTGAAAATATACTATAATACAAGCAAAAATGTAAACATGGATCCGCAAACGAGCTGTTCGCAAGATAATTCCAAACGTGAACTTATCAGCCATCAGTGTAATAGTTATGAAATATTACCCTAGTTAGCATAAATGTATTTGAAATTTTATCTTTTCGACTAGGTTTCCGCCCAATTACATTCAAATTTCAAACGTAGTTACCTTAAGAAAAAATAAAAAACCTCTTCATCAAGTTCCATATTACAATTCACTTTAGAGCAGTATCTATTAAAATAAGTGTTTATAAAGGAACTCAATAATTTTTTTCTTATTGATAAATGTATAGATAATTATTTAAGTGTTTAACACTGACGGACAAAAGAAGATTTACGTTCTTCCTTTGTTAGTTTTAGTAATAGTTACCTTTCGTTGTTCTCATGTCCTGGTGAGAGGTCGTACAGGCGAAAAGCTGTGCCATTACTAGTGGAATTGTGCTAAATAATGGAAGCAACTGCTGAAAAAAATAGACTTTCTCTTTTACGATACCATGTATCCCAGCTCCTGTAACTCTGGAAGATTATTGTTTTAATTTTATATGGAGAATGTAGATGGAGGCAACGGTCTTCACGACGGCGCTGCTCAACAATAGAGGTATGTGAATAAGTTCATCTCTTTCTCTTCGTGGCCGCCAATGTCAATTACAATATTTAGATCATATCTGCCACGACATTCAGAACCTACAATCTTTCTTTTCATTTAATTACAAAGTCCGATTATTTTCTTCCTTAGATGAATAAATGCATTTTTTCCACAATTCTTTTTACACAGGCCACGGGGATTGATAGTACTCAGAACGTACTTGCCTCTATCCCGTACTATAACTCATTTCCTTCACAGTATTAATTCTTACTTTGAACCACTCACTCGTGAATGTACGTGCCGTCTTGTGTTGTGTAGTCAGTCTTTTGTATTCCTTAATAACGTTACTTTTTGAAAGAGACTTTGACTCTGCAGCGGAGTGTGCGCTGATATGAAACTTCCCGGCAGATTAAAACTGTCTGCCGGACCGAGACTCGAACTCGGGACGTGGCAGAAGTAAAGTTGTGAGGACGGGGCGTGAGTCATGCTTGGGTAGCTTAGATGGTGGAGAACTTGCCCGCGAAAGGCAAAAGTCCGGAGTTCGAGTCTCGGTCCGGCACACAGTTCTAATCTGCCAGGAAGTTTCAACGTTACTTTTAATATTCAGTGGTTTGGTTTCCACAGTAGACCTTTGCCTGTGTAGCAACGTCGCTTCACGAGAAGTATTTATTAAGCGACATTCATACAAACTCTCAATTCAAAATTACGACACCGGCTAACTTATCTTGTAACAAATTTAACAGGGCGGATACATGTTCCACGTGTTACCTTCGCATTTCGATGCAATATGGCACTCGTCTGTTCTGTGAGGCACGAACTGTTTCAGACTACTCGGTATCCTCCCTTAAATCTTGGCAATATTGTACAAGGCTCTGTGGCTCTTCAACCTTATCAACGGAGTGCCGTGTACTTCACTTCTGAGATGACCAGACACAGAAAAATTGAGGAGATCGATGTCACGCGATCTTGCAGACCAAGATACATGCCTTGCTCGACCTGTCCAAATTAGCTTGTTAGATTTCACCTTTCATCAGTATTAAGTTGTGCCTGAGGCGCATCATGCATCTATCATATTGACCAACGATTGACATGGGTGAAATTTGAAACCAAAGAAATGAGGCCTTACTAACTGGGACAATATTTCTACTGAATTCAGTGGCGTTTCGTAATAAAATATTCACAATTATCTCTCAGACAGGTCGTTCGCTGGCCCATGGATTCAAGCTTAATGGAAACGTTTTTGCTTCTATGTCGAGTTCCACATCAGAATATATGTACACATATAATGTCGTGTCGGAAAAAAATCGTAGTACCAGGAAGGAGTTGTGCGACATAAGCGAAAGTCAGTAGATATGATTCTACATCTGGAAGGTTATGTTTATTCAGATTTCGCACCAGTCGCATCAGAGTGGCTCTTGTAGCACCACTATGAGAAGCAAATCAAGTTTGCTTCAAACACACACTGTAATGGTAGTGTGCGTCAGCTACCTTTGAGAATGGACGTTGTGAATTGGTGTTAGTCAAGAATGCCTTTAAGGCGACAAAGAATCCGTAATCAACACTTCACTGAGTTTGACTGGCGTCGTGTAACAGGGCTATGAAAAACTGGATGTTCCTTCTGCGATATTGCAGAAAGACTTCGCAGGAATGTGGCCATTGTACATGACTGCCAGCAGCGGTGGCCACAAGAATGTACGGTTGCAAGAAGACTGGGTTCCTGGCAACCATATGGCACTACCCTGAGGGAAGACCACCGTGTTCGGCGTATGGCTCTCGCGATAATAATGCATCTGAGGCAGCAATTTGAGCAGCAAGTCGAACCTCGGTGACACAACGAGCTGTTACAAGTCGGTTACTCCAAGGACAGAACCGATCCAGACACCCTGTACCGCACATTTCACTTACTCAAACCACCACCGTTTGCGGCTTCAATGGCGTCAAGCCAGAGCTCATTGGAGGGCTGGGTGGAAATCGTGCTTTCTGATGAAAGCTGGTTCTGCCTCGGTGGCACTGATGGTCGTATGTTGGTTGGATGGAAGCCAATTGAGGGACTATAAACAGGCTCCCTGCGTGCTAGACAAACTAGTCCTATACGTGGGTTTATGGTCTGCGGTGTGACTTCGTATGACAGCATGAACACTCTCGTGGCTGTACCTATCACCCTGGCTGCAGATTTGTGCGTCATTCTGGTGATTCAACCTCTTGTTCTGCCATTCATTAACAGCTTCCAGGGAGTGTTTCCCCATAGCATAACACTCGCCCACATACCACAGCTGACACCGCATTCGACACCGTTCCGCATTGCCGTTTAATGAAAAAAATACGAACTTACGGAGTATTGGAGCAGACTTTCGATTGGATTCTAAACTTTCTTGCAGATAGAACTTAACACGTTACTCTTAACGGAATAAAATCGACAGATGTGAAGGTAATATTCGGAGTACCACAGGAAAGTGTGATAGGACCGTTACCATTTACAGTGTATATAAATGATCCAGTAGAAAGCGTCGTATGCTCAATAAGGCTATTCTCAGATGATGCCGTTTCCTACACCAAAGTAGCAACTCCAGAAGATAGTAAGAATTTGCAGAACGACCTGTAGATAAGTGATGATTGGTGCAGGCTTTGGCAGTTGACCATGAACGTAAATAAACGTAACATATTGCGCATACATAGGGAAAGAGACAAAGTCTGCCGTAAAATATCAAGGCGTAACTATCCAGAGGACCTTGAATGGTATGACCATTAAAACACATAATGGGAAAAACAGACACCAGACTCACATTCCTAGGAAGAATCTTAATGAAATGTAACTCATCCACGAAAGAAGTGGCGTATAAGGCTCTAGTTCGCCCGATTCTTGAGTATTGTGCTTCTACCTGGGATACCTATTAGGTAGGACTGATAGAGGTGATAGAGAAGATCCAACGGAGAGCGGCGTGTTTCGTCACGGAATCGTTTAGTTGGCTAGAGAGCGTTACGGAGATGCTAAACAAACTCCGCTGGCAGACGTTAAAAGAGTGGCGTTGTGCATCACGGGGAGACTTACTACTGAAATTTCGGGACAGCATATTACTTACCCCCACATGCATCCCGCGTACTTCCCACGAAAATTCGAGAAAATAGAACCAATACAGAGGCTTACTGACAATCATTCTTCCCACGCACTATTCGCAAGTGGAACAGGGTTGGGGGGATCAAATAGTGGTTCCGAAAGTACCCTCCTCCACAGACCATTAGGTGTAGATGTAGATGTAGCACAGCATGCTCTATAGTGATTGCTAATGTCAATAAAATTCACCAACTGCCATGTACATTAGGATATTATTTTATTTTATTGTGAAGGCTACCAGTTTCAGCCTTTCATTATGACATCTTCAGGCCCCATTCGCATCTATCCAAATAAACAAACTTGTCGTATAGCCCTATGAAGCTCAGGGTATCGCGAATTAAATCGTTACACTATTCCTTCACTGGAAGATGTGATTGCAACTGCTATCCAACTGCGGCTGTCCATAAATCCGTTAGAGTACGAGGGGATGGAGATCTCTCCTAATCAGCAAATTGCAAGCCATCCCTGATATGCTCAATAATGTTCTTATCTTGGGAGTCTCGTGACCAGCAGAAATGTTTAAACTCAGAAGAGTGTTCCTGGAGCCACTCTGTAGCAATTCTGGACGTGTGCAGTGTCGCATTGTCCTGCTGATATTGCCCAAATCCGTCGGAATGCATAGCGATCATGAATAGATGCAGGCAATAAGACAGGATGCTTACTTACGTGTCACCGGTGAAAGTCATACCTAGACGTGTCAGGCATGCCACATCACTCCAGCTGCTCACCCCCCTACCATTAAAGAGCCTCCACTTGGTTGAACAGTCCCCTGCTGACATGTAGGGTCCACGAATTCATGAGAGTGTCTTCATACCCGTACACGTCCATCCGCTCGATACAATCTGAAACGATACTCGTCCGACCAGGCAATATGTTCCCAGTCATCAACAGTCCAATGTCCGTTGTCCAGGCGAGGCGTAAAGCTTTGTGTCGTGCAGTCATCAGAGATACACGAGTGGGGCTTCGACTTCGAAAAGCCATATCGATCATGTTTCGTTGAATGGTTCGCACGTTGACCCTTGCTGATGGCCAAGCATTGAATTCTACAGCAATTTGCGGAAGAGTTGCACTTCTGACGCGTTTAACGGTTGTCTTCGGTCGTCGCTGGTCCCATTCTTGCAGGATCTTTTTCCGGCTGCAGCGACGTCCCAGATTTGATGTTTTACCGAATTCCTGATATTCCCGGTGTGCTCGTGAAATGGCCATACAGGAAAATCCCAACTTCGTTGCTATCTCGCTCGTACACCGACGGTAACACCACGTTCAAACTCACTTAAATATTGACAAGCTGCTATTGTAACAGCAGTAACCGATGTAACAACTGATCCAGACATTTGTTGTCTTCTATAGGCGTTGCCGACCGCAGCGCCGTATTCTGCCTGTTTTCATATCTCTGTATTTGAATACACATGCCTATACCAGTTTCTTTGGCGCTCCAGTGTGTTATTGTTATCATTATTCTGAGACTTAACAATTTCAAAAAATGTTAAGAAGACGACCTGTTATACACTACTGGCCATTAAAATTGCTACATCAAGAAGAAATGCAGATGATAAACGGGTATTCATTGAACAAATATATTATACTAGAATTGACATGTGATTACATTTTCACTCAATTTGGGTGCATAGATCCTGAGAAATGAGAACCCAGAACAACCACCCCTGGCCGTAATAACGGCCTTGATACGCCTGGGCATTGAGTCAAACACAGCTTGGATGGCGTGTACAGGTACAGCTGCCCGCTTCAACACGATACCACAGTTCATCAAGAGTAGTGACTGGTGTATTGTAACGAGCCAGTTGCTTGTTCACCATTGACCAGACGTTTTCAGTTGGTGAGAGATCCGGAGAATGTGCTGGCCAGGGCAGCAGTCGAACATTTTCTGTATCCAGAAAGACCCTTGCAGGACCTGCAACATGCGGTCGTGCATTATCCTGCTGAAATGTAGGGTTTCGCAGGGATCGAATGAAGGGTACAGCCACGGGTCGTCACACATCTGAAATGTAACGTCCGTTGTTCAAACATGCCGTCAATGCGAACAAGAGGTGACCGAGACGTGTAACCAGTGGCACCCCATACCATCAGACCGGGTGATACACCAGTATGACGATGACGAATACACGCTTCCAATGTGCGTTCACCGCGATATAGCCAAACACGGATGCGACCATCATGATGCTGTAAACAGAACCTGGATTCATCCGAAAAAATTGACGTTTTGCCATTTGTGAACCCAGGATCGTCGTTGATTACACCATCGCAGGCGCTCCTGTCTGTAATGCTGCGTCAAGGGTAACCGCAGTCATGGTCTCCGAGCTGATAGTCCATGCTGCTGCAAACGTCGTCGAACTGTTTGTGCAGATGGTTGTTGTCTTGCAAACGTCCACATCTGTTAGCACAGAGTTCGAGACGTGGCTGCACGATCCGCTGCAGAGATGCCTCTCATCTCTGCTGCTAGTGATACGAGGCCGTTTGGATCCAGCACGGCGTTCCGTATTATCCTCCTGATCCCACCGATTCCATGTTATGCTACCAGTCATTGGATCTCGACCAACGTGGCCGTGCGGTTAAAGGCGCTGCAGTCTGGAACCGCAAGACCGCTACGGTCACAGGTTCGAATCCTGCCTCGGGCATGGATGTTTGTGATGTCCTTAGGTTAGTTAAGTTTAACTAGTTCTAAGTTCTAGGGGGCTAATGACCTCAGCAGTTGAGTCCCATAGTGCTCAGAGCCATTTGAACCATTTTTGATCTCGACCAACGCGAGCAGCAATGTCGCGATACGATAAACCGCAATCGCGATAGGCTACAATCCGACCTTCATCAAAGTCGGAAACGTGATGGTACGAATTCTCTTCCTTACACGAGGCATCACAACAACGTTTACCCAGGCAACGCCGGTAAACTGCTGTTTGTGTATGATAAATCGGTTGGAAACTTCCCTCATGCTAGCACGTTGTAGGTGTCGCCACCGGCGCCAACCTTGTGTGAATGCTGTGAAAAGCTAATCATTTGCATATCACAGCATCTTCTTCCTGTCGGTTAAATTTCGCGTCTGTAGCACCTCATCTTCATGTTGTAGCAATTTTAATGGCCAGTAGTGAATAAGTAAAGGTAGCAGGTCTAAAAGAAGAAATATATAAATAAAATATGCTTTCACTCTTCTCCGTTTGCGCTATTAGTTATATCGAACTCCTGCACGAAAAATATGTAAGAGGAATTACGAGGTAAGAATGATAGAACAGAAAGAAATTATTTTCGATTAATAAAATGCACCTTGTACAAAGGAGTTGTTAAAATAGTTGTTAATATCGTTCGTATAAATTTGGAACGTATTTGAGAGAAATATTCTTATTCGCAGAAATCCAAAATTACGTTTCCTGAGAGCTCCGTTCCTTGAGAGTCTCGTCTAGAAACGTATCTCAGTAGGAGACCATCAAACGAGCCGAGTTTCGCAGAGCAATTTCTTTCGCCGCCTCCGTTGGCCCTCGCGCTCGCATCGCGCAGAGCTTGCCCGCCGTCTCGTCCGCCGCGACAGCGCGTGTATGCGAGGAATCAGTGACGTCTCAAGAGGAAATATAAGGCTGGCGGCAGACAGCGGCTGACAGGCGCGCCGCCAGGGCTGCCAACCTTCCCGCTCCGAGAGCTCTCGGCGTTCCCAAAAACGCACGGCGTGCCCCCCGCCCCCACCTCGCCACCACCCCATCACGACACGACGCTACCCCCATCCCGGTTATTATATTTTAATGAGTTTTTCGATTGCTTCGGCTCGCGAGGCCGCAGCCATGGAAATAGAGTTTGTGTTTGTGGCCGGGTCTCGACGGCGCCTCAGCGTTGGGAACCGCTTGTTCCGACATTCGGAGGGGGCGGGGCTTCGGCGGCAGTCGTCAAAGGCACAACTCGAGGAGCGGCAGCCGACAATTTCGGTCCCCGCTCCCACACCGCGTCCGCGTTTTCCTGTTTCGTTTCATTTAATTTCCGGGAATAAGAATCGAGTGAGAGGTTGAGCTTACGTCCTTTGTAGACGTTCTTCGCAGCTGTTAAAGTCCTACAACTTCCATCTCTCAAAAGGAAAAGAACGTCGGACATCAAACAGCAGCTGTAAGTTACAAGAAGCATTGTTACGCTCATTATGTGAATATTGATGAATATTCGTCAATCAATCGAAGCGGTGGTAGTCGTAATCTTCCCGCTATTGACAGCATTGATGTTTTTAGACCTATAACCTAGCGAAATAAAGACTTCAATAAGGTGGCAAGATAGTATTTTTACGCCTGGGAAACAGAGAGGGCGGATAACAATAGAATACTCTCTAGTATTACAGGTGGAGCTTAGTCACACGCAACACATCACTACGTTCAAGTACTTCATAGCACAAAAATTAAACACTGACCATCACTTTTTTTCGACAATAATCCTCACACAGAATCGCATTCCAAACATCACAGTGTGATTTGTACGAATCCACGTAACATCTGAAAAAACTACCCGCCACCTTATTTCTTTTCTTTAAATTTGGTTTTCATTGTGTGTACACTAGTTAGCCGTCAACAATTACACTATTTAGTCATCAACAGTTTCAATATTTAGCTACAAACAATTACAAAAAACTAATGTCCTTCGAAAATACTAGTTCAAATTAACTAAACAATTCTGTATTTCTTCATTATTAGAAAAAAGTGAAAGTTTCTCGATTTATAAACATAGATATAATAAATAAGTTTTCCTTTACAGATGAAAATTTACAAACTAATTTGTGCAGTCAATGCTCTTAGAGATATAAAGAATTTCTCAATTAACACCTGAATAAAGTGGACTTACATATTCTCTACGAATGGTACCCTCAATTCTGTGAAGGATTGTTCTCGATGTTGTTGGAATTGCCAACAGGCGTATATTAAATGATTAATATGTACGACACCTGAATTGTTGCAACCACAAGTGTCTGAAATTGTCAGGGTGGTAATTTCTTCAATACTATCCTTGCTAACTATGGAATCCAGTTCCGTACGACAAAAGATGTGAAGTTCTCGGAAAGGTGAAAATTCTTTTTCATATGTATAAATTGCAGGAATTTCTGTTTAATAACACATTTATTCATACCGTCAACAGAATATTAATTTTTGTTTCTTCTTCTTTTGGGGTGATACTTAAAGCTCAATCACTCAGCATCGCGTCACTCCAGCTGTAATCTGCACACATTGACTTATTCAACTTTAATATTCTGCTTGCACGTTCCGTCTCATTTGTATCAGAACTGTAATTACTTTTTTTCTTCTAGTCATCAGCAAATTTAATGAAATTATCAACAAGCACTCGTGGCTGCCCGCGAAAGAATTTTCCGGTATCACTTTGTTTGCTTACACTTCGGGGAATCGACGTGCACTAGTTTGGAATGGAATGAGGCTGTGATTGATCACGTGACCAAGTCAGTTCCCACCATCCCACTTACTATCCTCCTCGTTCAACACGTGATATCGAACTACTCCTACCCCTCCACCTGATTCTCCGCCTTCCCAGCGCGATCACGAGCCGCTCGTTAACTGAATCGCATCAAATGTCGAGGTGTAGAGGCATGAAGTTCATGTGACACTTAAATCGTGTGATGAGGTCAGCTCCCAAATGCGCACTTCAATATTTGAATGGTTGGACTTGAGTTTCCAGTTGAAAGATGGATGTTAAATGTATTCTAAAAGGAAGCGCAGGTCATGTGTGACACGTGGTAGCTGATCTTAGAAGAGCACCGCGCCTACTCATCATCAACCATTTCGTTCAGATTTATGTTGAGTGGAAGATTCAAATGGCCAAGCTTTTAGAAAAAAAAGTCTTTTAGGCGGGGATGAGAAGAGACATGAACACTTTATACTAGCGTACATTCTAGGCGGGAGTTGGCGTGCCGGAAAGAGTAGAGAACAATAATCAGAAGTTATGGGGTCGAGCCATATTCGAAAGATCCTTTTAAAATCTTTTAGTCTTTTGCGTACCTTACACTGCATATAAATTGAAATAATGCTTATTGTATTGTACTTATTTATTGATACAGTCCAAAATGGAAGTGAAACGTGGACGATAAATAGCTTAGACAAAAAGAGAATAGAAGCTTTCTAAATGTGGTGCTACAGAAGGATGCTGAAGATTAGATGGGTAGATCACATAACTAATGAGGAGGTATTGAATAAAATTGAGGAGAAGAGAAATTTGTGGCACAACTTAACTAGAAGAAGGGATCGGTTGGTAGGACATATTCTGAGGCATCAAGGGATCACCAGTTTAGTATTGGAGGGCAGCGTGGAGGGTAAAAATCGTAGAGGGAGACCAAGAGATGAATACACTAAACACATTCAGAAGGATGTAGGTTGCAGTAGGTATTGGGAGATGAAGAAGCTTGCACAGGATAGAGTAGCATGGAGAGCTGCATCAAACAAGTCTCTGGACTGAGGACCACAACAACAACAACAGTCCAAAACAAAACAAAAATGCTCATTGCGAAGGAACTGTCTGAATGGCACGGAAATCGGAAAAAAGAGAGAGAGAATACAATTGATTCAAGGGAAAGTGTTTCACAAACGGAGCAAATCGATAACTCGTTGGTTCACTTCTGTCCTGTTTATCGGCTTGGCATTGATTAATAGAGTTACTGAATGTATTGTGCCGAATTCTGCCAGTTCGAACGTTAGATAGTCAAAATCTCAAGCTAGTTGGAGGATTCTGCCCAAAATGCTTCAAACGTTCTCAATTTGGGAGAGATCCAGCGACATTGATGGCCAGGTTAGGGTTTGGCAAGCACGAAGACAATCAGTAGGAACTCTTGCTGGGTGCGGGCGGCTGTCATCTTGTTGGTATCTAAGCCCATGATGGCTTGCTGTGAAGGACAACAAAAGGGATCGTAAAATATCGTTGACGTACCTCCGCGCCGTGAGGGCTGTGGGGACCTAAGGAGTCCTGCTATGAAATGCAATGGCCCTCCAGACCATCAATCCTGACTGTCGAGCCGTATGGTGGGCGATAGTCAGGTTTGTATCCTGCTGCTGTATGGGAGTTCTCCGGACACGTCTTCGCAGGTCGTCGGTGCTCAGTACGAAGCGAGACTCATCACTCGAGACAGTTCTACTCCAGTCAGTGAGATAAGACCGAATGTGTCCGACACTACTTTAGATGGGCTTGTCGTGTACAGAGGTAAATGGCAGTCGCCGGAACGGACGCCGTGACTTATGCCCCCTTCCCGTCAGCCACCTGTTAATGGTTCTCGTAACCATTGAACAACTAGCTGCATGTCAGGTCACCGATAATGGTGAATTCGGTGCTCTAAATGTCTCTCTGACGTTTGCTCAGCCCTCACGTTCTGTGATCTCTCTTGGTCGAACGCTCCATTCTGGACGCTGTGTTCAAATGGTTCAAATGGCTCTGAGCACTAGGGGACTCAACATCTGAGGTCATCATTCCGCTAGACTTAGAACTATTTAAACCAAACTAACCTAAGGACATCATACACATCCATACCCGAGGAAGGACTCGAACCTGCGACCGTAGCGGTCCAGCGGTTCCCGACTGAAGCGCCTAGAACCGCTCGGCCACAGCGGCTGCGACACTGCGTTCGGAAATGGTTCACCCATTCCCGCCAACATCGTCAAATAGCCGCTTCAGTCGTATTCAGTTGTGAGAAGATCGTCGATTACTTCAGCCAGTTTCATTGAGCTCACTTACAAGTCCTCTCTCAAATGTAGACGTCTGGATTTATTGTTCACATGCCTGACGCGTACAGTCCAGCTGAGTACACAGAATGAGATTCGCAAAGACTTTTGCCTCGCATCAACACGTCCCATGTTTACTGTCCTTCCCAGCTGCCCGGTGAACATGCGCAGCAACGTCACATATTCATCCATAATCCGTCAGAGTCAAAATATTTCATTTTCCGTAGATATCATTCTCAATATCAATATGTTAACAACGTTCTTAACACTTTTGTGGAGCGTCTTTTGTCTTTTTTTCATTAAAGGAATGAAAAACAAATGCAAAGAATAATTTGGGATTGCAAATAAATTTCCAGGAAGGAACTGTAAGGCGTACACAAGAACTTCGTACTTAATTTGATACTTTTCTAATTTCTGAATTGCTAACAAGCGCGTGCTTGGATGACGGTCATGTTAAAAATGGAGCAGTAATTTTGTCAGCACCTTGCACACCTTAAAAATGCCGCATATTTACAATTATACTGTTATTTTAAGGTTTCTACAGAAAAATAAACTTTTTTTACATTCATAGAAGGTTCTCTCGCATCACACAGTTTTGCAGCAAACTCTCCAGTTATTAGCGTGGATATTGCACGGTTCCACAAGCGGAATAAGTTTGGGGGTTGAATCACTTGAATACTGCGAGCTGGCCTCCTTCATCTTGAAAAATTATGTCGTGTAATTGTGGATCTTTTTTGTCCTCCCCACGAGGCAGTTAATCGAAGAAATTTGTTCTCTTACATGTTGTCCTCCATCACATGAGTCGAAGAGTCTTTTTATAATGCTGTTGTTAAGTTTCCAAGGCTTTCATGAAGTAATATCAACAATCTCATATTTTGCCACGTACTCATCCATTGGTTTTTGAATCCTCGTCCCAAATGACCCATCCTCTTGGAGGCAAACGTTGACTGCTGGCAATGAATTTCCGGAAGGCTTTATAAAATATTTCGCTGCATTCGAGTGGATCACATTGTTCATATCCTGTCATTTAACCCGAACGACTTTTGCCCCTCGATGATCCAGCATTCATTTATAAGTCGACTGGTAACAGTAGCCTGGAAAGAGAGCATACTGAAGTGTTGGCAGAAGAGCCAACACCGTGTTGCTAGAGGAGGCCGAAATTACACGCAGACTGGCGTGAGGTCTGGAACAAGGTAAAGTATTATCCTATAAAGAAAAGAACGTAGTTCTTGGAATACTTAACTTTAATCCACAATTGTCGAACATCGCTCTTGATTGTACATGCTTCATAAGATAAATATCAAATGCTATGGTGCCTTGCTAGGTCGTAGCAAATGACGTAGCTGAAGGCTATGCTAATTATCGTCTCGGCAAATGAGAGCTTATTTGTCAGTGTAGCATCGCTAGCAAAGTCAGCTGTACAACTGAGGCGAGTGCTAGGACGTCTCTCTAGACCTGCCGTGTGGTGGCGCTCGGTCTGCAATCACTGACAGTGGAGACACGCGGGTCCGACGTATACTAACGGACCGCGGCCGATTTAAAGGCTACCACCTAGCAAGTGTGGTGTCTGGCGGTGACACCACACATACGAATGTAAATATTTTATTATACGTGTCGTAAGAAAGAGTATTTCGGTCCTTGTCGACGGATGGGAATTCTTCACTTACCTGTTTGATCGTACACTTGAATTAAAAATCCCTTCTTGCAGATTTATTTGGAGTGTTCAAAATGTTCAAATGTGTGTGAAATCTTATGGGACTTAACTGCTAAGGTCATCAGTCCCAACGCTTACGCACTACTTAACCTAAATTTTCCTAAGGACAAACACACACACCCATGCCCGAGGGAGGACTCGAACCTCCGCCGGGATCAGCCGCAGAGTCCATGACTGCAGCGCCCCAGACCACTCGGCTAATCTCGCGCGACTTGGAGTGTTCCCTTAGCAATTTATTTCCAAACGAAAATTTTTATTTGCATTTCCTTTTCATGCCTTTTATGAAATTATTAATAAATACAGCGTGTAGAGGATTATCTCCGCCTATTTGCAGTGTACGTAACTTAAAAAGTGAAAAGGAAAGAAGAAAAAATTCCGAATGGGATTACATTTCTGCGCTCTTTCCGCTGCGTCAGTCACTGTCTGGAAACAACGCTACCATAAATTGCTCATACCTCACTACACCCCTGCCAAAAGCGCTATTTTTTCTAAACACTTGGCCATCTGGAGCTCTCACTTCTGTCACTTACGTTTCTGGCCGTGCCCTGCATATACAGAGGTGAAAGAAAGTAGTGTCGGCCCTCCTTTTGCCCTGTGTAGTGCAGCAACTCGATATGGCACGGACTCGAAAATTCTCTGGAAATCCCTTGCAGTATTAGTGCACCATGCTGCCTCTATAGCCGTCCACAATTGCGAGTGTTGCCGGTGCAGAATTTTGTGCACGAAATGAGCCCTCGTTTATGTCCCCTCAATGTTCGATAGAATTCATCTCGGACGATCAGGGTGGCCAGTTCGAATTACCCAGAATGTTCTTCAAACATTTGTGGCCGGTAAAACGGCATATTATTATCTACAGGGTGGTCCATTGATCGTGACAGGGCCAAATATCTCACGAAATAGGCATCAAACGAAAAAACTACAAAGAACGAAACTTGTCTAGCTTGAAGGGGGAAACCAGATGGCGCTGTGGTTGGCCCGCTAGATGGCGCTGCCACAGGTCAAATGGATATCAACTGCGTTTTTTTTTTAATAGGAACCACCATTTTTATTACATATTCGTGTAGTACGTAAAGAGTTGGACCACTTTTTCGCTTTCTGATAGATGGTGCTGTAATAGTCACAAACATATGGCTCACAATTTTAGACGAACGGCTGGTAAAAGGTAGGTTTTTTAATTAAAATACAGAACGAAGGTACGTTTGAACATTTTATTTCGGTTGTTCCAACCTGATACATATACCTTTGTGAATTTACCATTTCTGATAGCGCATGCCGTTACAGCGTGATTACCTGTAAATACCACATTAATGCAATAAATGCTCAAAATAATGTCCGTCAACCTCAATGCATTTGGCTATACGTGTAACGACATTCCTCTCAACAGCGAGTAGTTCGCCTTCCGTAATGTTCGCACATGCATTGACAATGTGCTGACGCATGTTGTCAGGCGTTGTCGGTGGATCACGATAGCAAATATCCTTCAACTTTCCCCACAGAATGAAGTCCGGGGACGTCAGATCCGGTGAACGTGCGGGCCATGGTATGGTGCTTCGACGACCAATCCACCTGTCGTGAAATATGCTATTCAATACCGCTTCAACCGCACGCGAGCTATATGCCGGACATCCATCATGTTGGAAGTACATCGCCATTCTGTCATGCAGTGAAACATCTTGTAGTAACATCGGTAGAACTTTACGTAGGAGATCAGCATACATTGCACCATTTAGATTGCAACCGATAAAATGGGGACCAATTATCCTTCCAACCATAATGCCGCACCATACATTAACCCGCCAAGGTCGCTGATGTTCCACTTGTCGCAGCCATCGTGGATTTTCCGTTGCCCAATAGTGCATATTATGTCGGTTTACGCTACCGCTGTTGGTGAATGACGCTTCGTCGCTAAATACAACGAGTGCAAAAAATCTGTAATCGTCCCGTAACTTCTCTTGTGCCCAGTGGCAGAACTGTACAGGACGTTCAAAGTCGTCGCCATGCAATTCCTGGTGCATAGAAATATGGTACGGGTGCAATCGACGTTGATGCAGCATTCTCAACACCGATGTTTTTGAAATTCCAGATTCTCGCGAAATTTGTCTGCTACTGATGTGCGAATTAGCCGCGACGGCTGCTAAAACACCTATTTGGGCATCATCATTTGTTGCAGGTCGTGGTTGGCGTTTAACATGTGGCTGAACACTTCCTGTTTCCTTAAATAACGTAACTATGCGGCGAACGGTCCGGACACTTGGATGATGTCGTCCAGAATACCGAGCAGCATACATAGCACACGCCTTTTGGGCATTTTGATCACAATACCCATACATCAACACGATATCGACCTTTTCCGCAATTATTAAACGGTCCATTTTAACACGGGTAATGTATCACGAAGCGAATACCGTCCGCATTGGCGGAATGTTACGTGATACCACGTACTTAAACGTTTGTGATTATTACAGCGCCATCTATCACAAAGCGAAAAAAGTGGTCCAACTGATTCATATTTCTTTACGTACTACATGAATATGTAATAGAAAAAGGGGGTTACTATTTAAGAAAACGCAGTTGATATCTGTTTGACCTATCGCAGCGCCATCTAGCGGGCCAACCATGGCGCCATCTGGTTTCCCCCTTCAAGCTAGACGAGTTTCGTTCTTTGTAGTTTTTTCGTTTGATGCTTATTTGGTGAGATATTTGGCCCGGTCACTATCAATGGACCACCCTGTATACAAATTCCATCGTTGTTTGGAATCGTGAGGTATATAAACGGCTGCAAATTGTCACCAAGTAGCCGAAGATAACCAGTTGGACCGCAGGACCCAGTCCCTTCCATGTAAACACAGCGTACACCATTATGGAGCCACCAGCAGCAAGCACAGTGCCTTTTTCACAATTTGAGTCCATGGATTCGTGGGTTTTGCGCCTCATTCGAACTCTACCATCACCTCTTACCAACTGAAATCGGGACTTGACTAACAAGCCCATGGTTTTCCAGTCGTCTAGGGTGTAGCTGATATGATCACGAGCCCAGGAGATGCGCTGCGGCGGAAGTCGTGTTGTTAGCAAAGGCACTTGTGCCTGTCGTCTGCTGCCATAGCCTATTAACGCCAAATTTCGTCGCCACTGTCCTGCCGGATACGTTCGTCGTACGCCCACACTTCTGCGTTTATCTCACACGGTCGCGCCTGTCTGTTAGCAATGACAACTCTACGCAAACGCTGCTCCTCTCCATCGATAAATGAAGCCCATAGGCCACTGCGTTCCGTGGTGGGAGGGAATGCCTGAAGTTTGGTAATCTCAGTGCACTCGCGACACTTTGGATCTCGTAACATTGGATTTCCTAACAACTTCCGAAACTGAACGTCTCGTGCGTCTAGTTACAATCACCATTCCACACCGGTCTTTTAGTTCCCGTCGTGCAGCCACAATCACGTCGGACACTATTTCACATACTAATTATATACTAATTATAGCTCTGTCAGCGTACTACCCTTTTATATCTCTCGTACGCGACACTATCGCCATCTTTATACGTGCATACAGCCATCCCATGACTTTTGTCACCCCACTGTATACCATAATTTTGAGTAAAATTAGTGATGACGACTGTACGGTTAGTAAACAGTGAACATGGCGAAGAGGAGGTTTTACAGAATCTTGCTGACAATTCTTTTCTACAGTGTTAGTCATGTGTTAGTTGTCTGCCCCCGGTAGCTGAATGGTCAGCGTGGCGGATTGTCAATCTTCTGGGCCCGGGTTCGATTCCCGGCTGGGTCGCGGAATTTTCTCCGCCCAGGGACTGGGTGCTATGCTGTCCTTATCATTATCCTATTATCCTCATCGACTGCAGGTCGCCGAAGTGGCGTCACATTGAAAGACCGGCACCCTAGCCATACGATTAAATAAATAAATGTGATAGTTCCGATGAGAACAGCCAAACCGAGAAGAAAGGAAAGTCAGACACTAAGAGAGAAGGTAATGAAACTTAAACGTGTCCTTGAATATAAGAAGGGAATGAGTGGCGCAGAACTTCAAGTCCCGGTGACAGCTCTACTTGCAATAATGTTACAGATAAGAGGTATCGATGTATTTTTTTTTGTCATCTTGATTTGTATACTCTAATATTCTTCGTCATGTATCACAAATTCAGTGGAAAGAAAAAAAAACTGTTCCAACGATTTCAGAACCAACGTTGCACAGCACAGCTGAAGAGAGCACAGTTAACAGGTACATTCGCCGTCTGAGAAGAAAGCGAAAAGGTGTATTGTGTGCTACTATGAAGGAAAAAGAAGTGAAAGTGCACAGCATTCTAAAATTTGTGGTGGTGTTCTACATTCTGAAGACTATTTTGAGATCTATCATACCCAAGAATCATACTAGCTGACATGTAATAAATCTGATTTCACAGCAACCAGTAGAGTATTTGAATACTATTTCAGTGGGTTAACTGTACAGGTGTTTTCTTCGCTTGCTAAGATATCCCGCTCTTCTTCTTCCACACTCCTCTTGCAACTTCTAGAAACCATTTCTCTCGCCTTCCCAATTGGTAATTGTAATGTTCCTGCATCCGTTTCTGTGGTCTTCATGTACATTGGTAAGAGTATTATGTTTTTTTCTGCTTTTCTTCTGTCTCAATTTGACTCTTTTCTCAGTCAACAACGTTCTGAGTTTCCAAGTCATTTGGTCTCTTTGACGCAATCATCCGATCGATGGTCCTCCCAAACTTTTCGGTTGTCTTATCTGTATCTGTCAAGTTTACATGACCGTTAAAACTTTCGTTTCAGCCGAATTTACTCTGAAATTATCCTCGTCATACTGTATTCTGCATTTTTTTAACCTTCGCTTCCTGTCTGGTCGTTACTTGACAAACTCAGTTTTAATAATTTTGCTCTCTACTTTCTCTTCTCGTATTAAGTTCTCCTCTACATCTGATCAATATATACGGCTCACCTTTTCTCAAGTACCTCGTCTCAAAAGCACGGCAGAATCACTTTTTCTCAGTGACGCAAAGTCCGTTATGTGGCAAACTATTACACGGATTCATACTCCAAATTCAATGCTAAGAACCATGACTTTGGAATGATCTCCCTCACATTATCAGGTAACTTAATTGCACGTATAGCTTCAAAACAGTGTCTCCTAAGACAATAATACTGTCTGCTCTCGTTTCTGATTGCACCCTTCGCAACATTGCAGAAGAATATCATTCCCTCCCAGCCCTTTAGCGTGACTTTTTATTAAACAATCGCTTATGACTTCACCGCCGAGAACGTGAGAATGCAACTGACTGTGATAGCTCTGCTGTTCACGGGGGTAGTCGTTGGTGGATATATGAACATCCTGAACACGTCGGATAATTATTATCTGTGCTCACTTCGAACCTTCGCACGATGCCCCTTTCATAGTAGACAGCGCGGTCACTCATCTTTGACGTTACATTGGTCGCTACAGATGTGAAGCAGCCGATACTTGGAGGATTCCAACAGGGGTGTTACTGCCTCCAGTCCTTACAGATGGTCGTGGAGGTGCCGTAGAATTTAAGCTTGCAGAGTAGGCCGGCGACTTGCTGACCAGGTTGCACACAACGTGTATAGGTCTTCCCGCAGCCCGCCACACCAATCCTTAGGCGAGAAGGCAAGGCTTGTCCCTGACCAATTTAATCTTTCAGGGCTCCTCAAGACCCATGTCGGACAGCCGGAGTCCCCCACAAGAAACCCACGTACCCTTCAACCAAGTGACTCTCCAGGCCCCGCCAAACCAACAACACACACACCTCCACAAAAGACCTTAGCTCACGACACATGATGAAATCGATGTCGGCAACGTAAGTTGTTATTGGCGTCAGTGGAATGCCATGCCGCCAAAATTAGAAGAACCACGGCTCATGATCATTAATGCAAGAGGAAGTATTACTTACAAATTAGATAGTTTGTTCGACTTGTTCCTCTGAGACAACTGTGTGTTTAGTGATAACTACTCGATGAGTAACAGTATGGTCCTAATTACAGAAATTAAAGACAAGCCAATGACTGAATCATTTCGACTAATTTTATTGTACGCTAAAATCTTTTACGCTAATGTTCTGGTAGATGAGATGATACAGATTATTAAAAATCATTTACTCTTGCATAAGAAGATCTCGGAGCAGGAAATGATTGAGTTTATAGAGCTGCTGTTACCTGTCAGTGACTTTAACTTTTTCTTATTTGACAATACCTTTTACATCAAGAAAAATGGGCTGGATCGGGACTAAGCATTTTGGATAAAATGGTGGATATTTTTATGAGAGAAGCTGGCGAGCATATTTACGCCATACAACGTCCTGATGGCATTCAAAGCGAAGAACGTAGTCTGATATTGTTTAAGACACGAGGTATGAACAGGATGTATAAGCTGGAACAAGTGGGCATACATAAAATGCAATTTGAGTCAAGTGACACGAAGTATTTGGGGCAGACAGGAAGAAAGTTTTCAATGCGCCATGAAGAGCACACATATGCCTCTAGACTGGTCGATTATACTAAATCGATGGTAGCCAAACATATAAATGAAATAGATCACCCATTAAAATATACTAAAGTGGACTTAGAGGTGACGCATATAACACAGGAAGGAAGAAATCTTGCCCTTATAGATTCGATAATGCGCTTAGTATACAAACGGGAGAGAACGGTAACGCTTGCTTCAGCCTGTTTATGGATCCTTTTTGAGCTTATCAGTAATACTTTGTATGTGAGCAGTTTATATATATAACTGTTTGTACGTTGTTTCTTCACCTCCCCGTAACATCTCTGAAATACTATGGAACTGTTGGTGGCTCAGTGCAGTCAGTCAGTGCTGTATATTTGTTTACAGAATTAGCCATTGCACGGAAATTCAGGTGTTTGACTTGACAGGTGTGCCTAGTGTTACCACTACAGAAAAGAAGCACCCCCGTGAATTTACGATAGTATGGAGAAGCGAAACAGACTCAGATATTTGTTATATGAGTATTTCTTACCTTTTAAATAGATGTGTATGAAGTGTTGAACGCAGTCAGCTTACATTCCTCACATTTGAGTGTTCGCTAAATAACAATAACGACTGTTTTCACAACCGCTACCTCCAGCACATAGGATGTATAATATTATACTGACAGAAATTTTATTGTCTGTATAACTCCACATTCACACAGTGTTAGCTCTTGTAAGTATCCTCGTTTCATTAGGCTGTCTTTATATGTGCCAACGCCCATTCGCAACCTCTTCACTGATCTCCGTGTCGTCCAGTTCAAGTCTTATCTCCGCTTGGAGATGACTTCCTGTAGTTGCCCAGAACTCTTTTCTGTCTTGCTTGGCTGGTGTATTTTATCGCAGATGTTGACTGTAAAAATCTCTTCCCGGATTTAAACCTAAGTCTTGATACAATATGTCCATGCAGTTGATGTAAATCATTTTTATCACCTTCCTTCTTTCGGCATTTGTGGCTACTTTCTGGCGTACGTCAGGAGGAGCAACGCATGCCATGCAGCAGAATTTATCAACAGGAGTTGATTACAGACACTCGGTAATTAACGTTGCAGTTTCATTAAGAGATACGTATTTTTCTTTCTTGTAGGCACATTTGTACCTCACTGGGCAAGCACATTCACGAGCTGAGAAACACAATGCCGTACCAGATGGACGGATCACTTGACGTTGGGCACCCCGCTTACTACCAACAATTTTCCTGGTGGAGTTGTTTCGGACTCACAAATTATCATTGCATTAAGGCAGCGCCAGCGGTTAGGGAATGATTTGTCTAAGACAGCTGCAAGGTATCTGGATGTAAGACAATCCTCCAAATCGATGCTTTCGCAAATCACTCTCAGTTTCCTTTCTGTACGTCTGTTTAGTAGGCGGGAACCGCAGAGCTGAGTCTGTGTATGCTTAGCTCGTGGTGTTTATTGATACACTTAGTGATCAAGAAACGTTCCCAGAGCTCTTATCAGCGGCTATTCTACTTCTTCAAAGTCATCTTCCTGTACTCTCACTGCAAGGTCTTCTATACATATTAAACGTTTTCATATATTAGGTCTTGTCTGATCGTTTGTGTAAATGTTCCTAGAAAGTTCCTATTACGTATAGTTATTCCATAAGCCCTTGTTATGATTATTATTCAATTAAATTAAAATGCAAAGAGATGCGAGTGTACAAAGCTCTCGACCATGAAAGACAGGTTAAAGACCATATTTTCCTTAGAACAAATAAAGGAATCGTTCTCTGTCAATATAATTCCAGAAACAATTTCTATTAGGTTCTGTTAATAATAATTGCAACATTATTCCTCAGAAATTGGTTTATTCTGTAAAAGATTCCTCCCAGTTAAGTAACTCAAGCTTCCTAAAACGCTTTTATCGACTTAGGCCAACCTTTAGCATATTCTCTCTGAATGAATTTGAATACACGTATGGCGACCTACGCAAAGTCGGTTCTCATCCTGTGGTTGGCTGCGCTCTACGTGATCAGAGATACCCACTACGTTCCATGTACTTGCACTTGCCTGTGCCGCAGAGACTGAAAGTGGTTCACAGAAAAAGAAAAAAGGTCTTTGCACTGCTTTTCTTGACATGTCTCGTAATCCTCATCTCTTAAGGCTCTCATCCGCTCAGACCAATACAATGACACAAGCTGCAAATTGTTCCTTCTTTTATCTAAATTTTAGTCATAGGTCTGACAATGCCATTCGGCATTAGGTAATTCGCCGTAATAAAAAACATTTTTAGGTTTCCATAGCGGAACCCTAATAGGATCACTCTGTCTTCCTGTCCGACCCTTTTTCTCAGTTACAGGTAGCAAGATCAAATTTATATCACATACTAGGACCTGTGGTTCTTTGGCGGTGTAAAATATTGAAATTTCTAAGCCAGAGCAGTCAGAAGATATGGCTATTTATGTCACAGATTCTGATACTCGCAAATTCATTCATTAAAACTCATAGGTTATTACTCGTTGACCTCGATTCATGAAATTTGGCAGGTAGCAAGGTTTCACAGTACAAGAAAGCGAAAAAATCCTGAAATTGTTTATTTGATATCATATTTAAAAAATATTTTTTTTTGTTCTTTTGTTACCCGTCTAAAAACTTAAAATTAAATAAATCTCGAAAGTCTTGCAATTCTCTGGACCGATGTGTTACCAGTATCAATCTCAGTAATGGGCAAAAATCGTCGGGACGGGTGAACTGCCTGTACATGTAATTCAGTTTCTACGGAACCCTCAGAGCTCAATTCCTATTCACACACGGCCAATATTTTATTGCTTCGTCCGTTAGAAAATTTCAAACATTGTCTGCAGTAGATCTCACAGTGCAGTTCCTGTGTACAAAACAGTAAGTTATGTAGTATCTCTCGGCTTTGTGTTATTATGAATGCTTTCTGTCAAACGTTATTTAAATTCCATTAAACAGTAATTTCAGATAGATCTGGTAATTTCGAATCCGACTCCACACTTTAAATCGAAACGTGGTCGCCCACCATTTTGCCTTTTTTGTACTGTATTCGTCGCATGCAATAAAGAACACAAAAATATCCAAGAGACATTGTCAACCACAATAACATCGTAATGCTGGGAAGTACGCACCACCCTACCGTTTTTATTTTAAATTCGTTTGGAAGGCTTTTAAAAAAATCATTTGCTTTTTTCAATTGGGAAAAATGCGGGGCTGCAACTACGGCCTCGACTCGCAAAAATAAAACGATCGTTCTAGTTTACAGAAAGCACTTTCAGAGTATTTTATTGCGGGTTATAAAGCTGTAGAGTTAAGGGTCCAGCCGGGCAAGTTTTAACGCCTGCGCGAGGACCACGAGAAACTAACACACATTGTTTCATTGCATGAGGGTGGTCAGCCGACCTCTTCGATCAAGCAGTTTTCTCTCCGTCTTTACCGCAGTGTCAGCCCAGTGTCACGCCACTGGAGAAGATAACGGCTGAGTTTTAAACATTAGCCCAGTACAAGGTTTCATAATGAAGAGAGTAAAGAATCGATCACTCGAATTCATTTCAGGTTGAGACGACAATGTCGTGGATTGTAAATGGCCAGTGCTGAGCTTTAACGTATAAAGACTGCTGAGAAGTGCTTCCCTTCTTATTTTATCGGCATCAAAAGCAGCTGCCTCCATAGCATAACTCTTCGCCTCGAATAAAAAATAGATTGCATCCTCTTTCATGAACCTTGGTGTACATTTTTTGCATGTTTCCTTTCCAGAGTTAACTAGAAAGTATTTAGGGAATTATGCAACGTATAATACACAGAACAAGTGCAATATAGCCCCCTTGCTGGAAATAAGGTTTAGATTCCATAATGTCCTCCGAATAATCCCCAAGTACACCCTTGCACTTGGCTCCCTGCTCAAGCCCAGTGAACATTTCCTCCAGCCTCCTCACTTCATTCTGGAATCCCCATGTGTTAAAAACTAAAATTAACATCCACTGAGGGCAGTTAACCACCATATTCTCTTGTTTGGCACAAAGAACTTCTTCCTCCAGGTACCTTTTCTGCTGTGCCCTACTCCACTGCAGGTGAAGAGGTTCAGCCTCACATCAACAATAGTGTACTGCAACCTGAGGACACTGACTACCATTATCCTCTCCTTCCCCTGAGAAAGTTCCTACCTCTGGAGAGCACTCTCGTACAAAGAAAATCAGAAGGACCTTGCGAGCTAACATCCTGAAGATGTTCGGGCTCACATGCGGTTCCTCTTCGTCAAAATGTCTTGGCTCAAACTTATCTAAGGGCTGAACCGCACTTGTCGCACTACACGCCGCAAATTAGACACTTGTGGCTCCTTAGTTAAACTGTCTGGCTGACGGCAAGTTTGCGAAATACAAAGTTAATATTACATATAATAACAGTAATAATACTATCGGAATCTAAATTAACGACCCATAAATTATGTAGGCCCCACAGTTGCGATTTAGTTAGATTAATGTTTATTCAGAAAGCAAACTAATAGTGAAAGTGGTCGTATTTAGAATTACTATTACACTCAAGCGCATATCCATTTGACACAGTTCGATCATTCATAATCACATCGTGAATTACAAGTCGAATACTCCACCTAGTTAACTACATGAAAAGTTAGAATTCACACTAGGCGCTGGGCTGCTAACCGCTCAGAGACTAAGTCCCGCGTTGCCACACAATGCGAAACTTTCTAAGTCGTTTCACTTCCTAGCTGCCTAAAGACCGACCGTCCGCTTTCGCGTCTCCACCAGCACTGTCCTCTGCCCGTCCCCGGCCGCGTTTCCTGTGCGCCGAATATCCTCGCTCAACTGACTAGGGCAATTCCCTTTCCTGAAGCCGTCCATCTGATTGGCTATAGCTTATACTACATTATTTTACATTTTAACATATTTAAATAATCAAAGCATGACCACTTTCATGTTCGAAATAAAGAAACAATAATACCCATTACATAATAAATTTTAAATTCTTGTACATAAAACCAATACAATTTCCTTCTTAGCTTTGAATGCCACGGCCAGTAGCCTTGCACCAATGTGCTTTCTGATAAATAAACGAAGAACAAAAGTAACTATTACACACTAAAGTTTACAACAAATATTATATTACCTAATGATTCAATAAGGTTTCATCCTATCATCGTTCAGTGAGTATTGAGGGGAGGAAATGATGATCTGATGCTCAACTGTAAATACTGATAATTTAAATTTGCTATATCTTTTAAGCAAATAAAGTTACAGAGTTGATATTTACAGTGTTTGTCATTTTAATGATGTGCTTCTATATGAAATGTCGATCGTTAAGATCGACCAAAGCGTTCACATTTTAGCATTCAGGTCTTTGTTACAAAACTTGTTAATTTCACTCAAACAGTAACTCCTAAACTATTATAGATATGATCAATATTCAAGTTTTATTGGGATCACCATGAAAATTTATGGAGGATGGCAGATTAAAATTACTGTGGCTTGATTCTCTACATTACTACAGAATTAAATAGTTTTCATAAATGTTTCCTTTTATGGCCGATCTTAAGTCCGCCGTATTTAACACTGCTATGACTCCTTGGCCACAACAGCTTCTACAGGCTTTCCCTATGACGTAGGTTCTCGTCTGTCTCACTTGCACACTACAGCGCTTAGACCTCAATAGACAATAGACGCCTGTGGGTTTCCCCATTTCGTCATGAATCTGCTCCCTTTTTGGCACACAGTCCTCGACGACATGGTTCGTTTCACAATTACTGTAGGCTAACTCTTTCGGCCATAACACAAAAACGTATTCCTCTCCTCTCAATGTACTACAACCTGACAACACACAAATAATATCCTAAACAATTATTAATAAACACAATAAAACTACCTCTGTCATTTCCTTGCCCTTAACGCATGTAATTCCTCCTGTACAAGTCTATCCACTTTCCCATGTCAATGCCTCTGCTTCTTCATCTTTGTATTTTTCTTAAGTTGCTAATCAAATTTTCACTGACATTAATAAGTGGTTGAAAGCTAATTCACTGTCATTGAACTTTGAGAAGACCCACTATATGCAGTTCAGAACCTGTAAGAGATTTCGTTCCAACATGTGTATAACATATGAAGTCATGCAGATCTAACAGCTTGACGGTGCTAAATTTCTGGGATTACAACTCGATAATAAATTCAGTTGGGAAGAGCATACTACAAAATTGCTTAAGCGCCTAAACAAGTCTGTATTTGCAGTAAGAATGATGTTAGAATTAAAAAACTTGCATACTTTGCTTACTTTCATTCTATTATGTCGTATGGGATCATATTCTGGGACAACTTATCAAACTGAGCAAAAGTTTTAGGGGGCAAAAGCGTGTGATAAGAATTATTTTTGGTGAAAATTCAAGAACATCATGTAAAAACCTGTTCAAGGAACTTTGTATTCTAACCAGTGCTTCTCAGCATATTTATTTCTTAATGAAATTTGTTGCAAGTAATATCTCTCTATTTCCAACCAGTAGCTCAATACATCGTATCAATACTAGGAATAAGAAGAATCTACATAAAGACCTCAAATCATTTATCCTGGTCCAAAAAAACGGTCCAATATTCAGAAACATACATTTTCAATAAATTGCCAGCAACCATTAAATATTAGGTTTCAGATAAAGCACAGTTTAAACAGAGTTTGAAAGACTTTGTGATAGGCGACTCCTCTTACTCTATAGATGAATATCTTCACAGAGACTGTTAATCCAGCTTCAGTAAGAATGTCTGTTAGATTTCAGTTTTGACAACACTTGATCTCTACAGTCAAGATTACGTATTTTGTCTATGATAAATTTATTAATAGTGCATAACAATGTTTCATTCTGACAGTGTGTTAATTCTGCGTATATTAGCTGTTCCAGTTCAACGCATTGTATTCACCTATTTCGACATATTAGCTGTTCGAGTTTACCACACTGTATTCACCTATTTCGACAATCTCCTGACAAACGACCAGGGTAATAAGTATCATATTCAAATGTTTTGTTTTATGTTATACTTTCTTATACTTTCTGACATGTGCCACACCCACGAGAATCATCTCAGTTTTTTGAATCTATGGAACGAAAACTGTAATCTAATCCAATTTAATCTAATCTAATACAGGTCCTGCTCTTACTACTCTTGGGATCGACTCTGGAGTGCCTCAGGAAAGTCACAGACATCCACGATGCTCTGTTCTCGACCTCGTCAGTTACTGTTGCTTAACATCAATTGGCAACATAGTTTCAACAGTCTGATAAGGTCCTTGACGAATTCCCCAGGAATAGGACAAGGAGTGAAACTCCTCCTGAGTAAGACCCATTTATGACATCACTCATCATTTCTCACAATCTGAATTTATTTTTTAAGGAGATAATCACAACTGAGAAAGGGCTAATTTGCCCCAAAGCATTTGAACAATTGTAAAACAGTTAATGAGATTACAAGTTAAAATATCGTACTTCACAATCCAAATTTTTCAAGAAAAGGAAAAGAGAAAAGAGAGGAACAAACTAAGATTCTTATCATCCCATGTAGGCTCACCTCGGAAGATGTTCTCCGTAGTTGAGAACGAAACGTCAGGGAGAAGAAGTTCTACAGATCGACCACGGCAACTTAGCCAGGAAGTTTTTACTGATAAGATTCTTAGTTGAGGCAATACTGAATAACAATTAGAACAACTATAAAATTGACATCCAAGGTGCTGGACAAATATTCAATACTGAATGATTTGTGAAATTAGCAAACCAAACAGATAAAAAAAACTTACAGTTGTATTTAAAGCAATACCAAATTAGCAGGGGCCCCGAAACAATTTCAGAACAACAATCTTTAAGAAAGGCTCCTTCTAAGAGAATGAATTAATTGGCAAAAAGGCAATTGAATAACTAGTTTTGAGTCAGGGACCAGTAATGGCTTAATATCACAGGATTGCATCTTCACTGACGATCGAGGGGCTAGGCAGACACTCAATGCATGAGGCACTGAGGAACAAGCGGCTAAAGGCTACAGAAATAAAAGCAAACTGAACTTGTGGAGTTTGACGAACAGGCGCGAAAGTTGCCGCAGAAGTAAGTGACGATATCAGACCTCACGCTGGCCAAGAAACAGCAAGCCGGCCGGCACCGCGCTGCTCCGAGAGCACTCACGCGGCGGGGCACAGCCACTGTAGTACCAAGTCGCCACAGGTCCCGAAACCAAGGTGAGGAGCGATGCCACGTAGGAAACAGCGCAGCGAAGGAATCTCCTAAGCAAGACAGGTCCAAATCTACCAGTAGTATAGACATAATAGCCTTTCATCAAAGAAAGCGTAAGATAAATAGACACCTAAGCCCCTTCTGTTAGGTGCAATTAAATGACAAATTTTTAAAAACAAACTGGCTCAACTTACTATCCATTAAGTTAGAATTTGAGTATCCATTAAATTATGTGTTAAATAAAGCTCTAAAAGAGGCAAACCAAATGTAGCACAATGTGCAACAAAAATTAATGAAATTGAAAATATTTACAATTACTTGCCCTGAGGAACAGTGAGAAAAGTCAAACAGCACCCCCAAATTTTTTGGGCGTTGAGGCATGAACATAAGGTCCAAGACGGATGTAGTCACATAAAAAAAGCCAAAAAATACATTACCTCAGAATCAGGCCGGGAAACAGTGAGCGACTAACCAATCTCTCCTGGCCTCAATAAACACCTTGAGGACCTGGCCAGGCCACGCATCTAAAACACAACTAAAAGCAAAATGAACATAAATTAAGTGTATGAACAGGATTAAGCACAAATGTGCAGAAATTCGGATGATACTATCACCCAGGGAGGGACAATATTAAACAGTGACATGCCCCCGAAACGTTTAGCACAGTACAATAACCTTAAACACGCTATGAGGTCATTATAAGGGCCTCTTATCACGACCTGCAGAGGAATTTTTACACTTTTATTTGATTAGGGTGGAAAAGGGAACAACTACAAACGGACAACGTTAAGGCTATATTGAAGCAATTACACTCACTGTAACATTAATAAAATGTTAGAGAGCAATACAACGCAAAAGGAAGACAGAGCGGCCCGCCCCAGAACAACTCGCTGCATCAGCAACCACGAGTTTGAGCATTTCGCTAAATGTATGAGGAAACTGTAGACTTTCACAGGAGACGCATGGCGTCCAAGTCAATGCAGCGTAAACCACCAGGAAAGCGGTGGGCTGATCCAATAAGTTCATGGATGGAACGCACCAGAAAAACACTTTTACAAACACCGAGCTTTCTACGTTCCTCATAAATCAGTTTTCCACCGTAACGGTTCCGGCGTGCAAGCCATCGCACTATTTCAACACCGACACCGCCTCATACCCCAACAGGCGTCTCTTCCTCTCTCACCCTCCGCTGAGAGACCAGTCTTGCAGGCGATTCAGAGATCACTGCAAAACTCGCAACGGCGCGCAGTCGCGCCACCTCACGGCGCGCCAGAACGGTGAAGTCACGCCAGTAGGCCGCGAAGCAGATATCTATACGAGCGATCATGGGTCAACCACCCCCACTCAGACCGGAAGACCCCCTCACCCCCATTTCTAAGATACAGGTAGGGGGAGGAACCCTTCTCGCCTGTTTTACCTGTCTAACGTGGACCTTGGACTACTTACCGGTAGTGGGGCTACGAACCAACAGGTTAACTGGATTCCATACCATAATAACTGGATCAGGTCCTACAAATCGCTTGAAAGGGTTTCTTCCCCCGATTGTAGCGCCTCCTCTGTCGTCGACGAACTATCTTCCTTCCGGCGCTATTCCAACTCTGTGTAACAACATCGGGAATGATGCTGACGTTTGCAGATAGTAGGAAGTGGTGGTGATGTGCTTAATGGCGTTACCAAAGCAGAGGTGCTTAAATTAGACATAAAGGCGTGGGAGTTATCAGTGACTAGAGCTTTAGGTGACCCACAAGAGGAAGAGATCCTAGACAGATGATGGATGGTAACGGAGACGGTACCTCCCCTACTAGGGACAAGCCAAACGAATTGGGAGAAGGCGTCAACCACAATGAATAGGTAACGATTGCCCCACCCTGGTACTGGCTAGAGGACCCACATAATAAATAAACAGTTGTTCATACGACTCCGATCCCGCTCTCATTGATAAAGACCCCCGCGTGATTTACGATTGGGTTTACCCATTTTGCATAACTGGCGCTGACCGGCTAACAAAGGGGTATCCTTAAACAGTGACGGCAACGTCACATGCTGCTGCACCTTAGCAGTGATCTTATAAGCTCCCAAATGACTTCCCAGCAAAGCATCATAAAAATAACGGAACATCGAAGGAACGAGTTCCACGGGCAAGCAAGTTCTTACCTCAGCCGGTTTCCCGACCTACCGGGCAACTATGCCCTTCATTAACAAATACCCTGGCACTTGCTTCGCCACCAAGATCCGTTTCCTAATAAGCGCCAAATGAGGCTCCTAATCTTGCTTGGACTTAAGGTCGCCGGAAAGCTCAGGTACTTCGGCCAAAACAAAAAAACGGTTCACATGGCTCTGAGCACTATGGGACTTAACTTCTGTGATCATCAGTCCCCTAGAACTTAGAACTACTTATACCTAACTAACCCAAGGACATCACACACATCCATGCCTGAGACAGGATTCGAACCTGCGACCGTAGCGGTCGCGCGGTTCCAGGCTGTAGCGCCTAGAACAGCTCGGCCACTCCGGCCTGCTCGGCCAAAACACTACAAACAGAATCCTCTGGCGGTAACTAATGCTCTTCTGCCTCCTCAGTACCTTAGTGAAACATACGACTAAGAGCGTCAGCGAGTTGGTTAATTTGATGAAGGCTTCCAGGGCCGTATACACTGACCTTATGTTTGCCTGTCCTCTTAATTCTCCGTTAGTAAATTTATGGAACGTTAATGATCTTTTGACTGACAATTTGACTCCCGATATTATTAGAGTTGGATATTATTATAGAGTTGGAATAGGGCCGGAAGGAAGGCAGATCTGCGCATCGCCCATCTACCAATTCTGCCGTCTTTCTAGGCCTCGTCAAAACTCACCTGAAGGCCTGGTTACCCATCTCTAGGTCAAACTCCCTGCACTCGAGATAGATCTACAGTTCTCTGAGGGCGAACAGGACATGCAAGGCGTCACACTCATAGACTCAGTATTTGAGTTCGATTGCTGTTAACTCCTCGAAGCGTCCCAGTCGCCCTGCAGAAGCAAAGCTAAGACGCCAGCATAAGACACGTCGGTCTTGACAATAAGCTTTTTATCAAAATCGAGAATGGCTAGCACAAAAAGAGTACTCAAGGCAGTCTTTATAGCCTCGAAAGCAGCCTATTGGCTCTCCCCCTTCTCCCTCCTCCCTCACAGACAAAGGTCTCCTTTTCTGCGGAAACTGTTAAGGGGAGCGGCAAGTTGGGAAAATTCGGGAACGACTTTTATGAAGAAATTGCCCATGCCGATGAACCTCGCCACCCCCTTGTTATTCCATGGAGGAGAAAATTTCCTTAAATCGGATGTACGCTCCTGGTAGATCCCAGTTCCATTGCCCAGCACCAGGTGCGCCAAGAAGATATTTGCTGCCTAGCCAAGGTAATATTTAACGGCTTAACTGTCAATCCACCCTCTTGCAGCCTCAGTAATACCTGCTGAAAGTGCCATAAATGTTCTTCAAAGGAGCAGCTATAAACCACAACGGAGTCCAGGAAGTTGTAGGCACATCAAAATTTTGGATCATCCAAGACTTGATCTAAAAGACAGGAGAGCTCAGCAAACTGTTACCCAACCCAAAAGGCACTCGATTAAATCCACAGAAGTTCCGATCGGTATAAAATACAGCAAAATGCTTGGAATCCTAAGTCAAAGGTATCTGATAATAGGCTTTATTAAGATCAACATCTTTCCAATCATTTAATACATCTGTTCCATTCTACTATATGACTCTGAGTGTAGTAGACTAGTTCTCAGTTTCTTCATCCAACAAGCGACATAATTCCTTTATCATTTCTGATATGACATTTGTCCCTTGATCAGAACCATCTCTCCCCTCAAACTTAGATATCAAGCTGTTGACTAATGTTTGTGTGACTAACTGCTAGATAATCTGGCAGTCATCTCCATATACTGAGAAAAGTTATCTGTTATTGTTAATGCAAAATGGTTCACTTCTGGTGTTCAGCTAAACGCTCCTAACACATCCATCCCAGTCATTTCTAACAGCCTTATATTTCTTAGCCAATGTAACGGTATTCCTACAGTCTGGAACCGCGCGACGGCTACGGTCGCAGGTTCGAATCCTGCCTCGGGCATGGATATGTGTGATGTCCTTAGGTTAGTTAGGTTTAAGTAGTTCTAAGTTCTAGGGGACTGATGACCAAAGTAGTTGAGTCCCATAGTGCTCAGAGCCATTTGAACCATAAACGGTATTCACTTATGACTCAAGTTCACATGCTGCACACAATGCACACATTTTCTTACATAGTGATCCACACCCCTCTTTCTTCGTTTCCACCAATGTCTCTCAGCCACACTTCTGTCTGTTGCTCTCCACTCACCATGACCAGACAACATGTGATCATTCACCTCTCTCAGGCTTCCCCCTTCAAATTATCTAGGCCTACTACTCACTGCCTTAACCCAGTTATTGTACACAACAGACTGTCACATGTACTGAATTGTGGTTGCATTTCGTATAGCTTGCAGTCATTATCAACATTCTATGCTGATTGCCATTCAGCAAGGCCGTGACCCATTACTTTTACTATCACTACCTTTCTGCTCAAAGCATCTGCATTTTCGTGTTTCTTTCCTGAGCTGTGCATGACTTTGAAGTCAAACTCAATGGGTCTTAATGCCCTTCTTGGTAGTCTGGTGGACTGATCATTCAACCCTAATAATCATTTCAAAGTGACAAGGTAGGTCACTATTTTAATTTTTCCTGCAAAGCTATCATCGAAAGTATGTGACTCCATATATGAGGCTAAGCATCTCTTTCTATATCCCTGAATAGTTTTTCTCTTCTCTATTACATCGTCGCAATGTGAAAGCCACAAGCGGTTCCTCACTGTTGACCTCTTGGCTCAGGACACACCCACATGGTTAGATACATCACAAGATAGTATAAACTCCTTCTGAAAACCCAGAAAAATCAGAACTGGACTTGGCATTAAAACATTTTTCATTCTTTCAAACATGCTCTGACACTCCTCTGTTCCCACAAACTTTGATTTTATTTAAACAGCTGCATAGGTTGTTAGGCTATATAAGCAAACCCCCACCCAAATCCCCAGTAATAGTTCAAGAGTCCTAAAAACGATTGTAGCTCTGTACTCGCCTTTAGAATGGGGAAATCCTGTACTTATCATAACAGCCTTCAATACGGTCTCACATCATTCCTTCCAACCACATGCCCTAAGGAACCTACTTCCTCCAGCACAAAATGACACTTTTCCATACTTAACATCACTCATGCAACCCAGATGCTCTTAAATACCTCTTTCTGCTACTGAACATGTTCCTCCAAGTCTTTGGAGTACAAAGGTATATCGTCTAGGCTGATTAGACTCTAGCGAGTCTTCTGCCCCCTCAATACATTGTTCATTCTCTAGTCCAAATGGTATTCTCTGATACTGATAATGGGTGCAAGCAACAGCGAATGCTGTGATTGGTCAGTTGCCTCAAGCCACTTCTAGCTAATGGTATCCACTTCTTAAATCCATCGTAGAGAAATACTGGGACTGCCTCAAGTTATCAGCGGTCTCCATGATGTTGGGTACGGAGTATGCACCTGTCACTGTATTACAATTAAGGTGACGGTAATCGCAGCAGAACTTGTACTTCTTATAACCATTTGCAGACTTCATAGGCATGATCACTATCCCTGCCCTCCATGGACTACTGCTCTCTTCTGTTATCCCATCAGCCAACTGCTGGTTGATAAACTCCTCCATAATCAGTTACAAATACTGATGTGTCCAATATGGTTTCTGGTACCTAGTACTTCATTTCCCATCGGATCTGAGTGCTGTGCAATGGGCATCACTGGTAAAAACCCCAAGGAAAAAACAAATCTACAAATTCCAACACCTCCTCCATCCAAAATCTGTCTATTGCCATTAGATACTCCACCTTTTTATGTAACGCCGTCTTAATGGTATCTTGTGGTTACTCTTTGCTTACACCCTCCACGCGCTAGTCCCCCTCTTCTGGAATGGCCAAAATTACTACTTACATCCACTTTGTCAACTTCACCTCTTCGGTGTCAAAATCAGCTAGATTCATGGGCGCTACCTTCTAGCCACCTCTCTCACCACTAATTTCGACCACACATCACTTACAGTCTATTTTGGCGCGATGCTCAAGCAAAAACTCCAACGCCAGTTTCATGCTGTAACCCTCATTTGAAAGTGACACTACCTCTGCACACCACTTAATCCTGACTGCCTACAACCAAAAATGTATTTCCACTCGCCCCAAAGGCCATACGTCATTGTCTTCCATCCCACACAATCTATAAATTGGGGGGAGGGGGGGAGTTCCATCGCCTCTGAGTAACTATACCTCTACCGGCTACTGACACGTATGCCAATGTAAAACAGAAACTTATACTTCTTTCCTGCTCCTTGCCTACTTCTGCACATTCTACCTCTGCATACGTATATGCAGCATCTAAGTCTAACAGTAAAGTCTTCCGGCGGACTTTGGGTTCAAAAATGGTTCAAATGGCTCTGAGCACTATGGGACTTAACATCTGAGGTCATCAGTCCCCTATAACTTAGAACTACTTAAACCTAACTAACCTAAGGACATCACACACATCCATGCCCGAGGCAGGATTCGAACCTCCGACCGTAGTAGTCGCGCGGTTCCGGACTGAAGCGCCTAGAACCGCTCGGCGGACTTTGGGTTCCCTCTTGCATTTAACGACCGCTAATTTTCTCCCTATCCATCCCTACTGCTGTTACCAAAATTCTGTTCTGATAAATATTACGTCTATTCCACATGGGTTGGCAGTAATGTCTCTGCACATGCACTATAAGCCTACATCTGTGACACCTTACACTTCTGGAGATCACCCCACGCCTGTCTTACCGCTGTTGACACACACATCTCCTCACATTCCGTTCTCATCCTAACAGCACAGCATAGATACTTAAAAGCATCCGTGCATACCCTCCTTGACATACCCAGTGATAAGCTTCTTAAGAAAGCTTCGAGTGCAATTTGCTTCCACTGCTGAAAATAATTTTATTTTCTTCACAGTTCTCCCCTAGCCATACGTGTGTACATTTTCCTGAAATAAAATTCCACTATTCTGCTTCTTGTACCTCTGCAGAAACCCCAGCTTCAACTGCTTGAACATCTCCACATTTCTCACTACTTATGTATATCTTACAATCGTTTTCACCTCTCTCACTAACCGAAATTTTTCCACCCATAATAACTCACTACCAGACCAGTCACACATAACACCCCAACGTCGTCAGGTCCACCATAATTAGTCCCTGCAACTCCAGGTTAACCCTCGACAACTGTGCCATCTTTTCCGACACCAAGTGCACTGTCTCGGGCTCCAAAAAGCCACGTGTCTCTGACTCAACCATGGCAACATTTACATACAGTACATACTTTATAAACCTACAACAATACACCTACTAAACAAGTTAACAACAAATTTCATTTTACACCTCATGATTCACTGTGTAAACTTCCTACATTGCTTCACAACGTTACCATAATGGCAGCACATATAACAAGTCACAGCTAATGACTCAACACACCGCGCAGAATGTCAAGCCGGATTACACTGTACACGTCTAACAGCTTCCTTGGAGCTAGTCCAAAATTTAGACAGGTCATGTTCCTCTGCCTAAACAAAGTAACCCTCAAGCTACAGTGACACTTCCAGTTAGACTCCACGTCTGTCCACACACCAAAAATAGCCAATAGTTCTCTCACTCACCCCATTGTGTTGAGTCTGCATGCAGAGGTCCAGTTATGCTGCATGAACGGTGAACCATCCGCTGCCCACTGTAAATGACACCACTACTTCTGACACCAACTATAGCCGAACCCAAGGATGAAGGCAGGCTATGACGTCAGAACGGTGGGAGGCAGAGGATTTAAGTGGGGTAACAGACCGGCGGAGGCCCAGAAAGATGCAGGTGGAGAAATTAATGCTTTATTTTCTACTCTTACATTAGCGCTGAGTTAGTGCCAACGCACCTACTCCACGGGAATAGGGCCGGTTGCCCAGCGAGATGTCAGTAAGTGTCCGGCCAGTTGGCTGAATCAAGTGTGGCCAGCTGCTGAACGTAGTGCTGAGTGTGTGGCGCGCGACCCTGCTTCGAGTGTCGCTCCACAAACACCTGGCGTCAGCAGCGCACGAAGACAATCGGCAGTCTTGCTGTGGTTCAAATGGTTCAAATGGCTCTGAGCACTATGGGGCTTAACTTCTGAGGTCATCAGTCCCCTAGAACTTAGAACTAATTAAACCTAACTAACCTAAGGACATCACACACATCCATGCACGAGGCAGGATTCGAACCTGCGGCCGTATCGGTCACGCGGTTCCAGACTGTAGCGCCTAGAACCGCTCGGCCATCCCGTCCGGCTCTTGCTGTGGTAGCCAGCTCTGCAGGGGATGAATGCGTCCCGGCGGGGGTTACTGTTTAGATCGGCAGCACACCTACCGCGGTGCAAGACAATGATTGCAGTGCGCAGGATGAGACCTGCTGTCCCCTGAGCAGAAGTCTAGCTGCTGCTGGAATGAGCCCAGAAGGCCCACTGCACTGTGGCACTAACTCCTGGGGCGATGGAAATGACAAAACCCTGGACTCACCAGCTACCAGCAGCTGCTACAGTACTCCTCCACATATTCTCACAAATTTGACCATAAAATTATAGCGACAATATGCTTATTATCAAAGAAAATAGGAACTTTAATCAGACTAAACGGAAAAGATAAAAGTATATATTTCGTAGATAGAAATCCTATAGCTTTGAGTGAGGTTTAAATTCGAAGTAAAGATTCAAACACAGTCAGCTTAGGAGCTGTCCATAATTATTCAAAATAAGAAAGTATATTTTCGGAGAAATAATAAAGTAAAGAAATAATATTTATCATGATATCACTTATATATCATTGTAAGTTGGCTAATCTTTTATTCGTAGTGTCTGTGATTCAAGAGTTAGCATATTTCGGTTCTTTTGCAGTCTAGGTAGCAAAAGACGAAAGACGTTATAAAATATTACGAAAGAAAGACACGGAATAGTGAGGTTTAGAACTGCAAGTTGAGCCGGCCAGAGTGGACGAGCGGTTCTAGGCGCTACAGTCTGGAACCGCGCGACCGCTACGGTCGTAGGTTCGAATCCTGCCTCGGGCACTGATGTGTATGATGTCCTTAAGTTAGTTAGGTTTAGGTAGCTTTAAGTGCTAGGGGACTGATGACCTCAGAAATGAAGTCCCATAGTGCTCAGAGCCAACTGCAAGTTGATTGGCGTTCTGGACCCCAGGGGTTTCAGGTCTCAGACATCATGACGGTCGGACTTGTTAGCACTAAGCTCTGAAAATATGTTTTAATTGTGAGCGATCGATTTTGGAATGTCGGAAATTACTTACAGACTAACAGTAAATTCGAATTTGTAAATTCTGGGTTTTCTGTGTGAACTGTGACCTTTTCTGACTAATTTACATTCGCGTGGCGTATTGTAAAAATCGTAACATAGATCTGAAAATTCCAAGTGATCAATTTGTCTGAGCGAATACCTGAGGGCGTAATTTTCCTGTAACAGGTTAGGTTGCATACCATAAGCTGCCTATTGAAAGTGAATGTACTCATGTATGGTTATTTCAAACTACAAAGTAGTATGACCTTGGTAGTTGAAAATATATACGAGGAGTGACGATGTGCAGGATTTTTCATTTACTGACTCTCATTTAGTAGTTAGCCAGACCTGGAACTATAAAAAAATTTCTTGCGCCCTAGTAGTGCGACTGGTTTCTATAACAGCTTTCCCAGTCAACTAAACATTGATCCTGCCATCATTGCAGGGGTGTGTTCTGCAGAAGATCACTGAAAGGTGAGCGAACGCGTAGCCTGGCAGTTACCGGCCCAAATATGCCTAGGTCGAATGTGGTTGAAAAGTGTTTGTTGAAAGTAGGCTATCGTCAGTGATTTTTTCTAAACCAGGCTTACACTTTAATTCCACTTTGATGTTGAATAAACTGCTGTTTAGGGCCAATCGAGTCTCGTCTATTTATATTATGCACAGATAAATAGCCACGTACCACACTCGACTGACGTACTATAGTATGATTGGAAAAAAAATGGAAAATAAAACTGTGGTTCTGTTAGATGATAATCAATTTGGCTTCAGGAAATGTAAATGCCCAGAGAGGCAGTTACGTCGTTACGGTTTATAAATGAAGCAAGACTGAAGAAAAATCAAGACTATAGGAAATGACAACCTGAAAAATGCGTTCAACAGTGTAAAATGGTGCGAGTCTTCGAAATTTTGAGAAAAATAGGGGTAAGCTATAGGAGAAGTCAGGTAATATACAATGTATACAAGGATCAAGAGGGAGTAATAAGAGTGGAAGACCAAGGATGAAGTGCTCGGATTAAAAAGTATGTAAGACACTGATGTAGACTTTCGCCCCTAATGTTCAGTTTATACACTGAAGAAGGAATGACAGAAGCAAAAGAGAGTTACAAGAGCGGGATTAAAATTCAGGCTGAAAGAATATCAATAATAAGATTCGCTGATAACATTGCTATCCTCAGTGAAACTAAAGAAGAATTACGGGATGTGTGTAATCGAATGAACAGTCTAATGGGTACAAAATATGGATTGAGACTGAATCGAAGAAAGACGGAAGCAGTGAGAAATAGCAGAAATCAGAACAGCGAGAAACTTAGCATCAGAATTGGTGATCAGGGAGCAGACAAGGTTAAGGATTTCTGAGAATATACATTTTAGGCACAGTGAAACATCGACTCTTGGAAAACCGGAACAAAAGAGAGTCGAAGCATTTGAGATTTGGTTCTGTAGAAAAAATGTTGAAAATTAGGTGGACTGATACGGTAAGAAATGAGCAGGCTCTCCGCAGAATCGGTGGGGAAACGAAAATGTGGAGAAAAACTGCCAAGAAGAAGGTACAGGATGATAGAACATCTGGTAAGACATCAGGGAAAATCTTCCATAGTAATAGAGAGAGACGTAGAAGAAGACAGAGGTTGGAATTTATACAGCAAATAACCGAAGACATAGGTTGCAGGCTCTACTCAGAGATAAAAAGGTCGGCGCAGGGAGGAATTCGTCGCGGGTGTCATCAGATCATACATTTTATTTATTTATTTTTTCGTATGGCTAGGGCCCCCATCGGGCAGACCGTTCGCTAGGTGCCGGTCTTTCGACACCACGGTGACCAGCAATCGATGAAGATGATAAGATAATGATGAGGACAGCTCAACACCCAGTCCCTGGGCGGAGAAAATTCCCCGACCCAGTCGGGAATCGAACCCGGCCCCAGATGATTGACAATCCGTCACGCTGACAATTCAGCTACCGGGGGCGGACATCAGATCATACAGAAGACTAATGACTCAATAAATAAATAAAATCATTGTTCGAGTACAGTAACCTAACACTGACATAAGTACTCACAAAACTTGACATGTAGCGAACAGGTATTTGACACAGTCCTATAATTACACTCTTAAAATACTGTCTTTCAGATTCAAAGTTCAAACAGGTAGGAGTGCGATGTGCACTGTAATTATCATAGGGAAATAACACAGTTCACAGTGTGGTGGTGGTGGTTAGTGTTTAACGTCCCGTCGACAACGAGGTCATTAGAGACGGAGCGCAAGCTCGGGTTAGGGAAGGTTTGGGAAGGAAATCGGCCGTGCCCTTTCAAAGGAACCATCCCGGCATTTGCCTGAAACGATTTAGGGAAATCACGGAAAACCTAAATCAGGATGGCTGGAGACGGGATTGAGCCGTCGTCCTCCCGAATGCGAGTCCAGTGTGCTAACCACTGCGCCACCTCGCTCGGTAGTTCACAGTGTGATCATACTGTCATAGAAAGTGTTAACTGAAATTTGACCAGGTCCATAATAAACACTCATCAGCTGTCCAGTCAATCATTTAGAAGAACCAATAACTTATAGAATTATCTCCCGGACGCAAAATTTAACTAAAATTCGGCTCATTTTATGATTTGCAACTTGTATTAACTCGTTTGCGGTACACTTCACCGTGTCGGGGGTCAGAGATACTGTACATTTCATAATCTTCTGTCGACTATATAAAAATGGCTATCAACATGCTTCTTTTACAAGTTCACAATATTTAAGACTGAATTTACTTACTGTTGTTTGGTGGAGTTTCGTATATTACGGTTAAAGATTTGCATTTGTGAATAACTGAACAGTGCAAGAAGATTCGTTTTAATGAGAACTTTCAGATACAGAAACAGATTTCTGTTGAATTACGCTGGGCACTTTGCCTAAATATGGGTTTCTATTTCAGTAACAATGTTTTTTTTAATCAAGGATGTTAACTACTCAGAAACTAAATGATTGCAAATGTTGATAACACACTTTCGTCATTAGCTGTATAAGTGCTACAGTTATGTCATCTACTTTATCGAGTTGGCAATTGGGTACATGTTTACATGTTCAAAAATGTTCAAATATGTGTGAATTCCTAAGGAGCCAAACTGCTGAGGTCATCAGTCCCTAGATTTTCACACTACTTAAAGTAACTTATGCTAAGAATAACACAGTCACCCATGCCCGAGGGAGGACTCGAACCTCCGGTGGGAGTGGCCGCGCAATCCGTGACGTGGTGCCTCAATCGCGTGGCCACTCCACGCGGCTATGTTTATACATATGAACAATGATAACGAAGTCTGAGATTACTGATACCTTGTAACCAGCACGGATTTTTTCATTATAACCAAAAGAAAATATTAAAGTTAAGTTGGATGAGCCCTGAGTAAATATTTGGAATTTTTAGGTATAATGCACATGCCTTGTAAGTAAGCATATCGCAGATATCATATAATTCGCCAAAATAGTAACAACTTTGGGGGAAAGAAAAACATAACAGCTGGAAAAAATCCACCGGCTTTGTCACGGACAATTGTCTTTGGAGGCAACGAACCAAGTTGCATAGTCCCAAGCGCGCTCACTTCACAAAAGAAGGACCAATGAATGCACATGTTTCGCAAGTAATCGTCAGTTGGTAAGTGTGGGCAGCGATTCTTGTATAGGAGAACTTGCTGTTAACTTAATGCCTGCAGCTATGTCAGCAACAACCATAATATTAATTCCTTCCTAATCACTCTTCTGTATTTTTCATTTAGACTGATACAAGACAAGAGGACTAAACACACAGTTAACAGCATGCATTTGCCTTCTACTTATTGATATATGTTTCTATTAATTCGAGACAGAGTCTTGAGACGAACCTTTGGAGTTGTCGAATATTAACGTGTTTGGTTTGTTTCTCGCTCAATCCATTGTGTTACGGAGATCATAAATTAGGTGAGGGAACTACGAGTAAATAAGGGAGGCAGAGAAACTAAGGCCACAACTAACAAAGATTTGCAATTGCAACTTCACATGGGAAAATTGTGTACTAAATTTGAACCCTTTTTATGTGCTCAGTCTGAGTGCCTTTTATGACCACGTATGTACTAAAAAATCCACCGTAACACAGTCATTAAAATCCATCCCTGCCTAACGCTGAGGCTCTATTTGAATACCATTTCCCATGAAAATAAGCACAGTTGAATGTGGACAAGATAATACTAAAATGTTACATTTGGGACAATGCACATATGTGCTTCGCGGTACAGCGATCCCTGCCGTTTAAATCAACGGTAAAGCTTTAGGGTTTAATTTAGTTTACGTTGCAGCTCCATAGTCGTTACTGCATGTGAGTAGCCGTTTCTGGCTGCAGCTGCTCTCTGTGATTCTCTCTGTGAGCACTAGCGCCCCAGCAGCCAGGGGTTGATGTTTGCATGTGTAGTGTGTGTGTGTGTGTGTGTGTGTGTGGGCGGAGTAGCGTTTCGCAGCCGCTGCCGCCTGCGGTCGGTCAGAGCGCGCGCTGCACTGCCGACTGACGGGGCAGGCCGGCAACTGTTTTGTCACTGGTCGCTTTGATGTCGCCGCCGAACTGCATCCTGTTATTCCAGTGCGGGTCAACTGCAAACACCGGTGTAAATTATAGCCTTGTCTGTTAGCTAACGAGAGTTAATCAAAGTTATGTACTCTGAAATCCAATTCAGTCTCTCGGAATATTATTTTGAACGCGGCGGCCGTCGAGCGTCCCGGTAATGAATGCTAGCTCGCCCACCACAAGCGTTCCATTCGGAAACAGTTTTCAAAGTACTTGCGCCGCGTATTGATAAATGTGCGCATTACCGCACCCGCCACAGCGTATATTGCATAATTACGGTTTACTGAGAGGTCGCGATAGGACAAAAGAGCGCCATTTCAATTTGCATCGTTAAAGGCTACGGTTCTGTACATTTTCATTAGTTTTAAAAACTCTTATCGTGGATGTTATTAAACGATCCTTTGCCAAGCGTTTTAGCGATTATTGCCTTTTAAAACCATATCAATTATGGCCCTTCCGATAGTCGAGAAGAAACCGTGCCGTGCGGATGAACCTTTGTAACCGTGGTCAAGAATTTTCAGTAACACACAAGATTTGGCAGTAGTGTTCGGCGGTAGTATTGAGATTGAAGAATTAATCGCTACAGAAACGTCTGTTCTTAGTCCAGCAAGTACTCTTTCCTATCGTTTGACGCGATATTCCATTTATTTCCATCATCTAAAAATACGTACATCTGCTGACACATCATCCACAATAATATGCGAAATATTGTTTTGGTGTTGTCTAACGCAGTGGTTCTGAAACTGCAGAGCAAGATCCCCAGGAGGAGGGGGTTTCTGGTTAGTGTCAGATAAGAAGATACCAGGGGCCCATGAACTGGCTCAGGGGAAGGCATACTACAAAGGCGTTTCGTTGATGAGTTAAACATTCGAACGGAATTACTTTTCTGTAAGCCAATACTAAAAACAGCTATAGCTCAAAGCCTTTTTGATTTGATCAATACTTTTCTCAATCGAAATAGCGCGGAATAGGTGCATCTCGCGATGCACAGACTGAGCTCTGTCAATGCCTGGAATTCATAGCGCCCCTTCATGAAGTGTTGCTAACCTTTATAAACATACATAAAATTATTAAAGCAAAATCTATAAATCCAAGAATTTTTAAAGTGTTGTGTGAGGAGATATAAACCGTCTTTTCATGAACGCGAGCCCGGTGCGCAATCACTGTGCGACTTCGCTCGGTTATTCTGCTCTTTTTTTAGTGACGTTTTTTGGCTTTCAAGGGATAAAATACTAAAAAGAATGTTTGAACGAGTAATGAGGTATTTTGCTTCTTAAAGGAGAAAAGTCACTCTATGGCAGACTGTTTCAGCGACGGATTTTTCTATTAAAAATGACATTTCAGAGAAACTGGATATGTTTCAGTTCACGGCGATCAGGCAATATTACAGTCCAGGAATGAAAATTGAGGGCATTCATGAAGAAATCAAACCTGTGGCAAAACCGAATGGAAATCGGCATGCTAGATATGTACCCTACTCTAGAGTCACTGTTAGAGGACAAACGTAACCCGAAATTTCCAATGGAATTATAAGCCTGCTTTCTTGAACATCTAGCAACACTAAAAGACCACTTCGAATAGTATTTCAGCGATGACCTTGATAAAATTAACTGAATTAAAATCCATTCAAAAATAAACCTGGACAATCATGTCTAAATATGAAAGAGCAAGAACAATTTATTGACTTCACTTGTGATACTCCACTGAGGAGTAAATTTAATGAAGTGTCTTTGTTGGAGTTTTGTATAGATATTAGCCAGGAATTCACAATGCTAAGCCAAAATGTAATGAAGATACTGATTCCTTTTGCAACAGCTCACTTCAGCGACACTGTCTTTTTATGTTCGGCAGCTATGAAGTCGCTGTTCAAAGCTAAATGTAAGCAAAGAAACTCGAGTCATTGTTTCTGCTGTTATACCACGTCTTGAGAAACTTTCTTCTTAAAAACCAGCTCATCTATCACACTGAACTTTGTAATTTACATTTTTAATGCTCTTATAACCTTTGTTTGGTGAATGGTAAACATGGTTTATTTCACAGATTTTGAATAATTAAAAATTTGATAAACAGTTTCTTAGATATTTTCGGTGTAATAATTATGTAGTTTTGGTTTCTGTAATGTAAAACATTTCTAAATTAAATTTGGCAAAATACAGAATAAGGCAAAGAAAATATTTAAAAAATTACAATTATATTATCAATAAAATAATCTGGGTATCTGGTACTATTTTTCCACTTGAAGGAGGTCCCCAGAGGAAAAAAGTCTGAGAACCACTAGCCTAACGGAGTGACCTATCGATGTGGCACAGTGGTTAGCGAACTGCGCTCGCGTTTGTGAAAAGACAGTTTATACCTTCGCCCGCCCACCCAGATTTATGTTGTTGATGAATTAGCTAAATATCGGGACGGTACCTTTGAAAGGCCATGACCGATTTTCTTCCCCATACTTTCTTAAATCGAGTATGTACTCCGACTCTAATGACGTCGTTGTAGACGGGAAGTTAAACTCTGATCTCTCTTCCTCCCTCCGAGTAGCGTGGAACTCAAATCTCAGCCCATTCATCCGTAATCGGGTCTCCCGTGGGTTCCCGAAATCACTGTAGCCAAATTCTGGGACGGTCTCCTGAAATTTCTTACCATATATTCATCTCCATGTTACCTCGACGGAACATCTGTTACGTTCGAATTACCTCACTGCTGTCCACATGTTAAACTCCAAATTTATTTATTTCTATGTTTCCGCTATCTAACACATTTTCATTTGGTACTTTACTTACCCATTTCCCTGTGTTACACAACATTTAAACTCTTCACTTCCTTCATACCGAGCTGTTGTACGTCATTTCACTACAATACAGAGCAGTATCGTAGAAACAGAGTTACAAAAAACGTCTCTCTTACATCTAATATTCTGAACCGGAAAATTACATGCGTTCCGCTCTAAAACCATTTTTTTTCAATCCAGTACAGATCACTTATTCTGTTTCCCTATTTTCATCTTGTATAATCTAGCCTCCTAAATCGGAAAATGCTCTCAGATTTTTTTTTTTTTTTTTTGGTTCTCTCCGTGTTTTATAATTAATCTGCGTATTTCGGGAGGACGACTGTTCAATCCCGCGTCCGGCCATCCTGATTTAGGTTTTCCGTGATTTCCCTAAATCGCTCCAAGCAAATGCTGGGATGGTTCCTTCGAAAGGGCACGGCTGACTTCCTTCCCCATCATACCCTAATCCGATGAGACCGATGACCTCGCTGTTTGGTCTCTTCCCCCAAACAACTCAACCCAACCCAATCTGCGTATTAGCCTCGATCCGACTACCCATCATTATCTGTATTTTGTGATAAATAGCCATAGTAACGGGCATGCACGTCTCAGTATATTATAAAATGTGCAAGTAAACAGCATCATGGAGGCAACATGTGCTACTAATTCGCTAACAGAGCTGTTTCCCAAAGTGTGTACTCATCTATTCACAGTAAATGCCTGAATAAGAACCACTTCATACCACAACCATATCTGCCTTAAGTATAATGAACATGATCTCATGAAGCAATGTTAGCAAATGAAACAGCTTGATGTTCACCAACTGCCACCCATTTCCACTTACCTTAGCTGACAGCAGAAAATTCTAGCACTATGCAGAGATAATGCGCCAAAATTCATCTGTTACCAGCCTTGATTCGAAGTAGTTAACTTAAGCAGAATAACATTTTTTGCTATCACTCTTCGTCGACCTTAGTTCGACAAGATGGCGGCGCCATGTGTTCTACGGATTTAATCAAAATCCAGGACCGGTTCGATAAAATTCTTCCCCTCTCCAACTTTCATTCGTGTCAGTCTTCGCTACTAATCGTGAAACGCACAGTACACAAATCTTATATCTGGGCGACCCTCTCAACTTGGTGCTCCAAGACGCAGCTGCTAATTGTGGTACGTCCTGTACAGGAATCTTACAGTTGTGACGCGGTAGCTTGTGTCGAGTTCACCTCAATCTGGCCCTGTCAGAACACTAATAAAGGAAATGATCTACCCAGAAATGAGGGAACAACACATGCTGTTAAAAAACGAATACACTGATCTTTGAAAAATCCACGCAGATTACAAGATTTCAATGTGAACCGTGTGGATATTCACCCTCGCAACGTAATCTTACTCTGTCGGAAGCACAATTCAACATCATCTAACGAAGTGGCCTCTTTCTCATAAACGGAGTTAGAATGGAGGAACTGAATACGAATTACAGTGAATGAACTTCGAAATGATGCAGCAAACAACTTTTCAATGCCTGATAATTTCGCACACTCTCGCAACCTACATCACTGCATATGAATATGTGCAATTGAACACCAGGCTGAGAAAGGGTACAGAGTCACGACCTAATTTGCTTAAAACTGCAGCACAGAATTCAGTGCAACAAAATAACTTGGAACTGTCTTACTATTAATCTTGCACATCAAGCAGATTGCTCAGCGTGATAGCTCTTCATCAGGCATATGTAGTTCCGTCATTATGGTGTGCTCCGTCAGAATGTACGAGAGTTGCCCAGAAAGTAATGCACTGCATTTTTTTTCAACAATTCTTTATTGAACATAATGAGAATTACACACACGAAAGAACGGTGTTGTATCTACACACCCTATTTTTCCACCACCTAATCTCCAACCCGTTCTATGGACTTCAAAAAAATGGCTCTGAGCACTATGGGACTCAACTGCTGAGGTCATTAGTCCCCTAGAACTTAGAACTAGTTAAACCTAACTAACCTAAGGACATCACAAACATCCATGCCCGAGGCAGGATTCGAACCTGCGACCGTAGCGGTTCTATGGACTTCCTCGAGCGCGAAACAAGGGCATGTATGTCCTGTCGGTACCAATCCTTGTCCTGGTGGCGGAGCCGGTGCTTCATTGTGTAAACTTCCGTTGCTCATTGACAGATGCAGCGCCAACTGCCGAGTCGTAATGCGTCTGTCCTCGCGAATGACAACATCAGCTCGCTGCAACATGTCAGGTGTGACAACCGTGAATGGTCTCCTCGACCACAGCAAATCGTGAAGCTCCGGCGAACCGCCTTCTGATAACCTCACCCTCAGTGCCCCGCAATTAACTGTACTTCCATCTACAGCAGATGCTCCATGGACTTTGCACAAGCGTTTGTGAATATCCCCCTTAGTTTCTTTCTCTGCAGTGAGAAATTCAATGACGGCACGTTGCTTGTAACGTACATGCCATTTTGAAACTGTCCTGCAGCTACGCTATGTATCAGAAGTGACGGAAATTTGGCACGCTCACTCAGAATACTTCAAATAATGCATACGTAGCGTTTGGTATTCGTAGCATTGTTTTCAGCTCAGAAAAAAATGCGGTGCATTACTTTCTAGGCAATCCTCGTACATCCTAAACCAAGCACGTCGTGGCACTCCAAGATAAGGAAATAGACCCTCCAGGAAAATTAGTGCCACTATAAAGGTTGCCTTCCTTTCCAAAAAGAAGCACATGGCAAACACTACCTCCAAGCACGTGACTGGCTGAAGGTCAATGGTTCATCAAATACGAGTTTGCCAGCATAACAGAATGAATGTGTATTGAAGCTGGTTGGCTTAATATATCAGATATAGTTGTAAAATAAATATTATAGATAGCCGGAATGCGGAAGTATGTGGTGAGAAAATGAAAGAGCCAATAACAGGTCATAACAAGCTATGCAAGTTTATACGATTTGATAGTGCATAGTCCTGACTTTCGTGCTGATGAGAAGGATGTTCCCAGAAACAAAGGCAATTCAGGTAACAAGCGAAATAAATCACCATTGTAATGTTACTACCTAAGCCGCGCGGAGTGACCGCTCGGTCTCTGGCGCCATATCACGGACTGCGTGGCCCATCCCGCCGGAAGTTCGAGTCCTCCCTCGGGCATGGGTGTGTATGTTGTTCTTAGCAGTGTGTAAGTCTAGGGGCCGATGACCTTAGCAGTTCGGTACCTTAGGAATTCATGCACATTTGAACATTTGAGCTACCTAAGAAGCCACGGTATACCAAAGTACACCTAACTACTCAGAAACTATCCATAAGTACATCTAAGTACTCAGAAAGTATCCTTAGATAGACTTCAAAATTTTTTTGTTAGAGTTATGTTCCAACCTCTATATTAAATACAAGAGTTACAGAGTATTTTTCGGCAATCTTTTTGACAACTAGCTACACATTTTAGGCGCAATTTCGCCGGGTTTTCATAGTCTGTGTATCTGTTGATTTCTACTGTCTATCTCCGTAGCCGAGGTCTGTAATGCACTCCTGTACGGTGGCGATCGACACGAGGGTAAGCCAGTTCGAATCCTGGTGGTGGAACTCCTGCGCCGGTATTTGTCAGAAAAGGAGAGAAGAGAAGGTGGCGTAAAATTCCTGATCACCAGACGTTGTGCCAGAATGCTACGTTAAATTCCATACCTCTCCGCAAAGCCGCATTAAGTGGGAATGTGTGACTGTTGATGGCGATAGTGCGTCGTATTGGAACATTAAGTCCGCCAGTCCTCTTAGTGCCATTCGAGAGAAATGGACTACGTGTTGGCACGGTGTTTCACCCCTTCCTTCACTTATCACCATCATACAACAGAAATATGACAGCAAACTTTTCAGACATTTATTAAACAAATGCACACTAGTCATAACTCTCATATATCAGCGAGGTAATGAGTAATCGCGTGGAGAAGAAGTAATCTTTTTCCTGCTAAATGGCTGAACCTACCCTTCGTGGTCTCCCAGCTAACAACGCCATACGACTCTTTCTTTGCTAATGTCTTCTAGCTAACAAGATAAAATAAGACAGTATCTTCTTAGAATTCCATGGAAGATCATGAGTAACCAACTCCTCAGTCCATTAGAGAGCGAAAGTATATGGGAGTCTGGGAACAACAGCTGTAACTGCACAGCGTGGGACGGGTCCCGCCGTAGCACGTATTCCATTACCTACCCTCCGAGCGGGCCGCCGTCACCTTAGCGCGTGCCCCACTTCGGGGAGACTCCCCGACATTCGGTGCCAATTAGTTTCCATTAGGAGCGGCATGGGAGACACGGCTCTGGGCACTCCCTAGTCGCCGGGGCACTGTGCCCCGACAGGCGTCATGGCCCATCCATTTGCCTGCCCGCCGGGATTACCACCTACTTGGCCGTCAGCTTTGCACAGTGCTTTCGTAAAACGCCAGCTGTAACGTCCAATGAACCCTATCACACAAGCTTACGTGGTCAGTCTGAATCAACTGTATGTCTTAAAGCAATTCCCAATTCTCAAACACAGTTTCTCCCCTCCTAGACTCGTCCATGTGGAGGGAACAACAAACAACCACGGGAGAACGATAATGGTTCCTTTCAGTAGACACGTGAAATTTGTTAATAGTTCCCGGACTCCATTAATTAATGTTCATGATGGAATAATGATTGAAATTGTTCTGGACGTTGTGCTGCTTCATCATATTAAAAGTAAAATACTTTAAAATATAGCCAAACATATAATAAAAATGGACATTATATACAGGGTGCCCCACCTAACTCTGTTACCTCAAATATCTCTGGAACAACAATAGATATTCAAAAAACGGTTTTCACGAGCATGAACGTACTGCAGGGGCTTAGGAAACAAAATATTATGAGAAATTTTAAAACATAAACAAATACTATTTTCAACAGAAACCTGTCTATTTTTAAATGGACACCCCCATTATTTGGTATGCAATCAATAGCATGAAAAATCGCTAAATGAATGGTGTTGGTTGCATCGAAATACATCAGTTACATCCCGAGAAATTGCGAAGAGAAGTTGACACTTGAAATAAATGAAGCGCACAGCTAGCGCACGTTCTAAGACTCAAGTGTACACCTCAGCTCCCGGTAATCGTAATGTGATTGACGTACTACGTCAGTGGTGTGTTAATGTATGGTGTGGCATTGTGTGACAACACATCATTGGCTCATATTTCATTGTTGGCGCTCCTAAAGATGGATAGTTTAGCCCATTCTTGAGCTGTACCTTTCTTGAACCGGTCCAACTCTTAACATGTGTCAAATAATGCGGTATCAGAATGATGGATGTCCTGCACATGATGTTTATTGTTGCGAATTGACAACAGGAGGTACAATTAGTGGTAACACACTTGGTTTCACGTTTCTAAATCTCATAAGTTCTGAGACATGTGGCTTGTGAAGCACAGCAACGTCGTCACAGTTTCTGACGTAAAGCATCGCATGTAGTACTGTGCTCAGAGCAGAGGTTGCCAGCACTGGCGCCTGTATCCTGCCGTAAATATACCAGTATCACCACAGCACGCTCTACCCTCAGTGTACAAGTGTCTCCTAATCTGGTCTGCTGAACTGCTCTCATACTGCAACGTAATTCACACACGTCGCCACATTAAAACCTGTTTTCTTGTGACTTGTTCCATTTGCCTTCATCTAGTCGATAAGCCGCCCGTCATTTATGAAGAAAAACTAGATATTATTTTAATTTATGGCGAATGTCACAGAAATGCAACCGTGGCTGTGACACTGCATGCTGAACGCTACCCAGATCGGCAGTGTCCTTCACGTCGAACCAATGGCAACATCTGCAAGACACTCACGGAAACAGGAAGTCGGGCTCTCACAAAACGTCGACGTACAACGCCAGTGACTGGCAATGGAAACGAAATTGCTGTTCTGGCTGTTGTAGCACACAATCCTCAGGTGGGTGTACGAGAAATTGCACGAGGTGTAGGAATAAGCCACAGTAGTGTGTACAGAATTTTACATCGGCATCGGTTTCGTCCGTTCCATATCGCACTGCACCAAGAACTGCACGGGAATGACTTTGAATCCTGCATTGCATTCTGTCGTTTTGCACTTCAGCTTTTGCAAGTTAATCGAGTATTCCTAATCAATACGTTGTTTACGGACGAGGCTTCAAATGGTTCAAATGGCTTTGAGCACTATGGGACTTAACATCTGAGGTCATCAGTCCCCTAGAACTTAGAACTACTTAAACCTAACTAACCTAAGGACATCACACACATCCATGCCCGAGGCAGGATTCGAACCTGCGACCGTAGCGGTCGCGCGGCTCCAGACTGAAGCGCCTAGAACCGCTCGGCCACACCGGCCGGCTGACGAGGCTTCATTTACAAATGATGGTAATGTGCAAAATGGTTCAAATGACTCTGAGCACTATGGGACTCAACTTCTGAGGCCATCAGTTCCCTAGGACTTAGAACTACTTAAACCTAACTAACGTAAGGACATCACACACATCCATGCCCGAGGCAGGACTCGAACCTGCGACCGTAGCGGTCGCGCGGTTCCAGACTGTAGTGCCTAGAACCGCTCGGCAACCCCGGTCGGCAATACAATGATATTCCCTAAGGAGCTGTATTTATTTAGACTGTGGTGACCATGCTCGGCGAGGTTTCCACCCTGTGACCGCTCGCGGCCCCTTCAAACTAGAGTAGCCGGCAACCATGACGTCGGCAGTTTGTAGCCGTCCTCTCTTTAACGTTTTTAGACTGCTTAATAATTTCAACTGCCTCTCGTATTACGTTGGAGCATCCACTATTTAAACAGCACTATAAAATGACGACAACGGAACACCGCCATAACTGTGGTCAATCTGTGATGTTCCAGGCAGCCCGCGTACTAGCAAAAGAGCTATGAACGGGCCAACACAAAGTGCGCCTAGAAGACTTGTCCTCCTTACGAAGACCCGGCACCACGACGCCACCTCCCATTGTGTGTACTGTGTCGCGTGAAAAGATTATAGTACATATAGGATTCCCATGACGGGGGTGAACGATGTCAGTGAAGATGTGCACAGGCGAATACACGTGCAATTGTTGAGGAACTGACCGCCCAAATGAACTAGGCGGCAACAAACAGTGTCTCCTCAACGACCATTGTGCCTATGTTGATGCGTATGGGTCTTTGGAGCAGGCCTCTAGTTCATGCACCAATACTGATTGCTGTTTATCAGCGACAAATATTGGAATTTTCGCGCCAGTACCACAACTGGACGTCCACTAAGCAGCGACAGGTAGATTTTTTAGACGAATTGCGTTTTGTGCCCCTTCAAAGACGTGGCGGACACCGAACAACAATCGTCAGAAGGGTCCAGGCTGGAGAAGAGAGCGTTGTTCAAATGGCTCTGAGCACTATGGGACTTAACATCTGTGGTCATCAGTCCCCTAGAACTTAGAACTACTTACCTAACTAACCTAAGGACATCACACACATCCATGCCCGAGGCAGGATTCGAACCTGCGACCGTAGCGGTTTCGCGGTTCCAGACTGAAGCGTCTAGAACCGCACGGCCACACCGGCAGGCGAGAGCGTTGTGGTATGAGTAAACTCATGGGATTGCCTGGGTGATCTCGTTATTCTGCAAGGCACAATGGATCAACACGGGTATGCACCTATACTTAGGGACCATGTCTACCACTACTACAGTGTGTTTTTCCTTTTCATGATGGATCTACCAGCAGGACAATGCCAAGCGTCATACAGCTCTAAATTTATGCGTGTGGTTCGAAGACCACCGGGATGAGTTTACAGTGCTCCCTTGGCAACCAAACTCCCCGGATTCAAACATAATCGAGAAGCTGTGGAACCACCTCACTTGGGCTGTTCGTGCAGTGGATCCTCAATTGAATCACATAGCGCGGCATGTCTACACATCCTTGTTGGTACCTTCCATAACCTCACTGACTCCATTCCTGCAAGTCTCGCAACATCCTTTGCTACAAAAGGTGATTACCCAGGTTTGTGACACGTAGTCACATTCATGTAACTGGAGAGTGTATGTATATTTTCGTAAGTTTTCGATGTAATCTGACAGCAGAAGATTCTTGGTCACCACATTTATGGGACCATTTGAACCAACTGCCCAGTATGTCACAATTTATGTTAGTTCTAAATCTTCCATTGCAAGGAAAGTCGCGGACTATTTCCTGTTCTTGAGGTAGGAGATAATAAAACAGTTCCGTCAGATTCATTTCATACAATTGAGTTTCGCTGTTAGGTTACTACTTTCACGTAAATGGCTGAGAAGGCTGACAAATAATTGCCGAGATGGTTGCTTCTATTGGAATATCTTGACGCATACACCGTACAAGAACTAACGGCATCCGTTTTACACTCTCCATACGCCATGAGCTTTCTCTGCATTGTCCATTCACGACCTACTACTTTGACTATCACACACTAATTGACTAGTAAGTCGCTGTGCACTCAAGAAACACACGGGCACATTGTAAGCAAAGAAGACAACATCGTACCTAGTAACTATGCAGGTTCGATAGTACAAACAAGTGTTGGTGTGGAAATATACAAAATGCGATATCTCGTAAACGGCTCACTCTAGAATCCTTCAACAAACACCACTGACATTCTAATTTACCCTGCCCTTAATCTATTAATGTCAATAAACACTGTTCCATTTTAGAAAGTGTGTGTTTGCATAACAAATATACTTTTTAAGTATTATTAGAATCTGTTTACTGGCTAACAATACGAGGCCGGACTTCCAATCCATTCTGTGAAAACCACACATCAATAGCACTTTCGATTTCCGTAATATTTGCGGTGCACGTTTTAGGTGACTCACCCTGTACACCTTTTCTCTCCCTGTCAGTCAAATACTAGCGATGAAACTTCATTTCTCCACACTGATACATTTGGATGCGTAAGTGATCTTGGCTACAGATGCAGACAGCGGAAGGTTATCAGTTGCCTAATCGGTGTCACTGCAAAAAAGCACCGGTCTTTCAGATTTCGGTAAGGGACTTTTTTTGCTCTGAATACACTGGTGTGGGCCGAACTAAAGGACTGGAAGGAATAAAATACATTGCTGCTAGAGAAGGAAGTTTTTATTTACAAAACGAATGATCGATCCTTTTGGTCGAAAAGAAGTTACCTAGGAGGGAGGTATAATGCTGCATGAACGCACTCTCTCTCTTTCCAAGCATTAATCCCGACTTGCGGTGTCTGTTGTTTTGCTACATCTCCTCCATTTATCACTGTCATTGATATCTTCTGGTCTTAGGCCAACAACGTGCACATCCCCCTCACGTTGTCAGTCCATCTCTTTGCCGGTATTCCTGGTGGTCTTGTTCCTCCTGGATTGATGTGAAGCGCTGTTTTTGCAACAGAGTTGTCTTGTTTTCTCACGACGTGGCAGTACCAGTGGAGACGAGCTTCCCTCCCTTTGTCGGTGATCGGTGCGACACCAAACCTTTGCCGGACGTCTGTATTTCTTACGTGGTCACATCGTGTCAACCCCATGGACCATCGAAACATCTTCATCTCCATGGTGTGTAACATTTGCTCATGTTGTTTCGTCGTAGAGCGACAGTCCCATACATTGCTGCTGGGCGTACCATGGTCTTATATACTTTTGCCTTTAGATACTGAGGCATCTATTTATTGCAGAGGAATCCAGTTACCTGCCTCCACTTGAGCCAAGCTGCATTCAACCACATCTGAGTATCAAGAGTTGTGTCGCAGTCTGAGGTGACGACAGACCCTCGGTACTTAAAATGCAGGGTCTTTTGCAGGTCTTCTTCGCCGATACTTACGGTGCCTCTGGTATGGGCGCCGCATTCTAGGTACTCTGTCTTCTGGACATTGAAGTGCAGTTCATTTTCAGCCAGTCTGTCCTTCAGCGTTTGAACCTGGTGCTGAAGTTCAGGGCGAACTTGGTCGACAATCACCACGTCATCTGCATAAAGAAGGGTCCAGGGATGCGAAGTCTGTATGTCAGCTGTTGCCGTATCCGTGCAAACGATGAACAGCAATGGTGAAAGGGCAGAACCCTGATGAACACCCACAGTGACATCGAAGGGCGGAGAAATTCCACCAGGACTCCGAACAACACTAGTGGAATTACCGTACAGAAGTTGCACCCAGCTTACACACGCTTCAGAGACGCCATGGAAGGGAAAAGCTGACCAAATAAGATCATGTGGGATACGATCGAAAGCTTTTTCTAGGTCTAGGAATGCCATGTGTACATTCTCTCTCTGTGTGTGTTTTTTCCATCAAAATGCGCGTGACATGGATAGCATCGATGACGCTGCATCCCTTAACAAATCCACACTCGTTTTGTCTTCTGAGTCTGGTGTCAAGTACCCGTTCAAAGATATTTAAAGTATGACAGAGGAGTCGAATAGGGCGATAAGTCGAGCAATCGTTCACGTCTCCTTTTCGTTTCCTTATTGCGTTTTTTCAGGAGCGCATTCGGCCCTGACTTCATGTTTATGGACGAAAGTGCGCGACGACATCGGACAGCGCAAGTGGAGGGGCTCTAGGAACTAGAGTATATACGGCGAATGGAACGGCCGGGCAGATTTAAATCCAATCTCTCAGTTTTCAAATCGTTTTGGAAATCAAAATTCACGTTTCGTGGCCTAATTTCAAACAGACAGCATGTACTGATCATAAACTTTTCATTTAAGACGCATTGGGACCTTGGATATGAGAAATCTATTTGATTTTACTTCAGTCCGGAAGCGCACTGCTGCAACGGTCGCAGGTTCGAATCCTGCTTCGGGCATGGATGTGTGTGATGTCTTTAGGCTAAGTTAGGTTTAAGTAGTTCTAAGTCTAGGGGACTGATAACCTCAGATGTTAAGTCCCATAGTGTTTAGAGCCATTTGAACAATTTTTTTTTAGTTTGAGGAAACAGTCACAGACATTTTTATTGTTCGGTTTATTTCATTTTCAGTCAGTCCTGTCATTCATCTTAGCTGTCATAAACTGTAGAAAGTTATTGACTCTTTCTATGACTTCATTGTTATTGTGTAGTATGTTCTTTCTCCCATTTGTTGTTTACACATTATTTCAATCTTGTTACAATTTATTAACAGACCGTTTTCTGACTTGCTACATGGGGACTGGATGTTTCTGTTGTCCTCATCATTTCATCATCATCATCATCATCACCATCTTGATAGTGGCTAGATTGGACTGTGTAAACACAGGGACTTTGCACGGGTGCTGATGACGGCGAGTTGAGCGCCCCACAAACCAAACATCTTCACCAGACCTGCTACATGAATTTATTTCATTCGCTTTTGACGTCTCTCTGCACAAGAGAGAAACACCATTGAGTTATCAGGGAAACTATAGTGGTCCATATAGGTTCATTTAATACATATTCCTACTTTCTTCCCAGTTTAATGGTCTGAGAACTTCCTCTGGGACAGTATAGTCTTGGTAATGTGGAATCTTGTTGCCTGACTCTTCTTTTGTTTCGTATTTACCTCTACCCTAATGATATCTCGCAGAAGCTGGGTAACGGAGATAGATATCATTCTACAGGTTTGTTAAAAAATATTGTATGGAAGTTAAATTCGAAGCTGTCTCAAAATCAGTGAACCCTGACAATTAATTGTTCATTTTTGGGTCCCGTAATTTAGTTTGCGGCTTGCAAGTGTTCTGTGCTGGTGTATGCGCTTCTAAAATCTACATTTCACTTTGTTTTACACAAGAATTTAATGCTTTTCTGGCGTTAATGTTAGTGAATATTTATACATTGCAGTATGATCCTATATCTATAGTTTTTTTTACGTTTTGTCTGTTTCCTTCCTCCTGTAAAATGACAATTACAGAATCATTATAATTTCCGGAAACTGTCTTCCTTCTCCCGGTTTGGGCACAGAGCTTTATCAAAGATAAATATGAGACTAATATGTTTCCAGGGAAATGTAATTCCTTCAGATCATTCAGAGAATTATCTCAGTTTCCGGAAATAATCTTCCTCTTCAGAAATTACATAAATAATTGAGCTAGGAGCTCATTATGATTAGCGTGTTTTATAGATAAAATAACATGATTTTTGTGTCGACATATGTAAAAGATGCAAACAGCTGGCAAAACGCTCAATACACAACCTCGTCTGCAATTATATATATATATATATATATATATATATATATATAAAGCAACATATGAAACGTCATTCACTAGGCAAATGGCGTCTCCAAAGGCAAAAAAATTCCCTCAACTAGAAAGACAATAGATGTAAAATGTTTCTCATCATTTCATTAGGCATTTTAGTAAATATCATAAATTAAGATCTCTACAGTATAATCATATGTTTTCAAGTTTGAGCATGTCGTATTTGCGATGCTTTCGACAATGAAATGTCAATAACGAGGATAATGGCCTCCTTTTTTTTCCACCTAATGGCTTTCTTTTGTCAGACGACTATCTCTCAGCTGGGCGCTCAAAACGCATTATGTCAAGGTCACTTACCTTTCTTTCTGAAATATTTATGACAGCAGCTTCCGCTACAGTGACAGTCTCATATAAAAATATTTTCACAGGGTGAGAATTTGCGTTACAAATGTGTAGAAAATAAAATCCTATAAATATAACAGTGTCCAAAAAATTTTCGACAGCATTGTAATACATTCACGCATGTACACACATTTCATAATTCTTAAAGCACGATTCTTGGTATCCAACATCCTTTTCCACAAATCAGAGTCCCTAACCACCACTCATTATTCCTTACCTTGTTACTCATAGCAATATTTGTCGACACATCTTCAATTTTTCATCATAATAAATATGTAGCATAATCAAATTCCTTATATAGCATCAGCTTATTGATCATAAACATACCGCAACAGCGTAATACATATCGTCATCATAACATCATAATCCCTCAGCCAAATCTCAAAATCGTCGTAGCTTCCTCCAATAATTTCAAAACCTACAAAATATTCTCTGCTCATGTCAAAAATTTCATCTACCTCAAACGTACTTTAAAAATCATGATCCCATACCAAATACATCATTGAAAGCTCTCATAGTATCACAATGGTTCCAAAACATATGAAGGGTTCACACATTACAGACAAAATACAATTTCATAAGTGTGAAGTTATCCAGCTGTGTAATTGCTTAAACATCTGTCACTGACGTAGAAAAAAAAATGTTTGTCTCTCTCAGTTAAATGATCAGATAGCTGTGTAATTCTGTCTTAGAGAAATATGGTACCGATGTGTAAAGTTGTATAAGCAAATACCATATTAGCTAGGGCTCCTTGTGCTTGCCAAACACATGGTACACAAAGTAGGCGTGTACCCCCCTGAGGATTAATGTAATTATACCCTCAGGTGTTACAGATTACAGCAATGGAATGAAATGTATCACGGAAAACCTTTGTATCATTGTACTTCAAAAATCTTTAAAAATAAATGATTTAAGTGAAATTAATCACTCAAATACGTGTACTGTAGCGCTAAACTGTGCGTCTTGTCATAAGATAATCTCCGTGGAAGTGTCGTAGTTATCGTCCTCCGAAAGCTAAGTTCTGCAGAAGTCAATGTACTTACCTCATGATAAACAAAAGTGAAATGCTTTGCGTATAGATATCTTAGTTATTACGCTTATTGCCGTGATGAAGAAAGTACTGTCCTGTAACGTATTGCTGTGCTACGGAAAAGGCTGTCTCCTTGTAGCTATACCACAAAAGTTACTACTAAAACATGTTTTACTTTCCAGAAGAATTCAGAAAACTGTGCAGATATAAAACAGATACACCGCAAAAGCAGCATTGTAAATTGTCACTCATTAGTAGCGTCGTGATAAAACCGTGTAGCTGTCACATAAACTAACCACTGTGTCATCTGGTATCTCACAGAAAGTACTTTAAATCCAGAATGTATTTTCAAGTAAACCAAAATGTTGCATTACAATCTCATTAGCAGTACTGGTAAATGTTCTAAGTATGTGAGCCTTATAGTCGTTACGTAATCATGCAACTAACAAGCAAGAATGTACACACACAATAACACTGTGTCGTCTGTTCACAATAACAATGCATTCGTAATTTCTGTTTAAATAAGTTCTCTTGGTTCTTGATTGGATATTTAACTTCAAACATTGTTGCATATTAACAGATTATAAGTCTGACAAAGCATACTAGTAATGTAAAGTGAAGTTATATGGCAAAGACAAAGTTAAAAAGCAGATTATCTTTCAATAAACGGTTTTACATGTGAAATGTGGTGTAAACCTTTACTCTTCCTATTACGCAGAGTTTCAACTTCAACGCAATTATTATGTGGTATACGTCGGATTCTGTAAGGTCCATTGTAAACTAGAAAGAATTTGTGACTCAAATGTTTCTCCTTATGAGACAATGAAGGAGCTTTAATGAGAACTTTCTGACCAATATATAATTTCTTTGCATTTGCTTTGCCGTGTAGTTTTCTCCTTTTGTCTGCTGCAGATTTTATATTTATAATAGCCAAATCAATTATGTCTTTGTGTCGAAGCTTACGTGTATTCGGGAAAGATACAAGCTCTCTGATTCTGTTCGGTGGTTCTTCATTCTTCAGTACAAGAGTAGGTGGTAAAGCAGTGGAGTCATGGGGCATTTCATTCAGCACGTTTTGAAATAACTGTAAATATCTGTCCCAATGCTGATGCTTTCTATGACAATAAAGTCTGCAAAGCTTATTGATTTCTTTCATAATCCGTTTGGAGGAGTTACAATATGGTGAGTACGATGAAATAAAAACAGGTTTGATTTTATGATTCCGAAGCATGCGTGACCAAACAGCAGATCTGAATTGCGGTCCGTTATCTGAAATGACTTTACTAACGTGTCCGACTTCACGCAAAAAATTTTTAACAAAGGCGTTGGATACAGACCGTCCAGTGGCTTTACGTAACGGTGTGAATGAAACAAATTTGGAAGTAAGTTCAACAGCGACTAGAGCGTACGAAAATCCATTAGATGTTCTGACAAGCGGTCCCAAGAAATCAACAGCAGCAAATTCTTTTAATTTAGAAGGAACGATAGGAAACAGCGGAGCACGATGGGAGATAGTAAGTGGTTTCGCCTTTTGACAAAGTTTACAAATAGACAAGACTTTTCGAATTCTATTTTCCATATTGTTAAAATAACAAGTAGTTCGAAGAATATGATAACATTTTCGTGGGCCAAAATGTGCATAGCTGAAATGAATGTACCAAATGAGCTTATTAACAAAATCGTCAGGAATGCAAAGTACCCATAGCTTGTCATCAACAGTGCAGCGTTTGAGAGTATGTTGTTTCTAACCAGATAATAATGCCGAATCTGTGTGTGTGTCTTTTCATGCCATTTGCTTTTGACGTCTTTCCAAATCGGATCTTTATCTTGTTCATGAGCAATGTCCTTTCAAGATGTGGTGATGAAGTTTTCAAAGGCGACTTTCTGAATGTAAGGAATACTGAAATTTTTTTCGAGGTTGCCTTCTGTGTTACTTTTCTCAAACCCAGCCGGTGCGTGTGACAGTGCGTCCGCAACAATGTTCTCCTTGCCGGGAATGTAGACTATTGTGAAGTGGAATTCTTGCATAAACAATGCCCAACGTTTCAACCTGTAAGGCTTTAATTTTGAAGACATAAGAAATTGTAATGCACGATGATCACTGTATACTTTTACGTGCTTACCAGAAAGAAAGAAACGGAATTTGTTAAATGCCCAAACGATAGCTAAAGCTTCTAATTCAGTAACGGAATAATTTGTTTCAGATTTTGTTAGCACTCGGCTAGCAAAAGCAATGGTTTTCTGAACGGTAGTGTCATTTTCTATGGCTTCTTGAAATAAATGGGCACCAAGACCGACTTTAGAAGAATCCGTGCTAAGGCAGAAATCTTGTGACAGATCTGGATGAGCTAGTATTGGCGCGTTAAGTAGCGATTCTTTCAAAGAATTGAATTCCAACTGTGCTTGTTCGTCCCAGTTCCAAATAGTATTTTTTCCAGTGAGAGAACAAACTTTTGGTGTAACAAGAATTTGCATATTCAGAAAACGACGGTAAAAATTTACGAGACCTAGAAAACTGCGGACTTGTTTTTTGTGGATGGAACTGGAATGGCGCTGACTGCTTCTAACTTTTCAGGATCCGGCTGAATGCCTTCAGAAGAAATAATATGTCCCAAAACCCTCACCTTTGACCTACCGAATTCAGACTTTTCCAAGTTAACTGTAATTCCAGATTCTGCAAAAATACGTAACAAACTGTTGAGGATGCGATTATGTTGTTCCCATGAAGCTTCTACTATTAGAATATCGTCCACATATAAGGTGATGTGACGTTTTAAGAACTCAGGTAATATGGAATTTAGGCCGCGAATGAATGCTGCCGAAGAAATGTTCAAACCAAGAGGAAGTTTCCGAAACTGATAACAAACGCCGAAACAAAGGAAAGCAGTGTATTTTCTACATTCTGGATGAAGTTCGATCTGATAAAAGATCGAAGACAACACTTTTACACCATTAAAATTTTGAAGAAGTTCTTCCAACGTTTGTGGCCTGTTTGTTTCAGGAGTAATGATAGTATTGATTTGTCTCGAATCTAAGACAAGCCTGATCGATCCATTTTTCTTCTCAACAACATGTAATGGATTATTGTATGAGCTTACTGCAGGCTCAATAATGCCCTCGTCAAGCATAGATTGTATTTCTGTTCTAACACGGTCCCTATAATGTGCAGGAATTACGTATGGTCTAACACAAAATTTAGTATGCTCACGAACACGAAATTGATATTGAAATCCCTTGATTGTTCCTGTTTTGTGAGTAAAAACTGTGGAATGTGCTTGTAAAATCTCAAAAATGTCCTGCCTATCACTGACATTACAATTGTCAATTGTTTGAATTTTATTCTGAATTAACTCATTAGTTTCAAATATGCCGTCGATATCATCCCTGTCAGTACTTGCAGAGTGATTATTAGTGTCTAGTTCCGTAGAAAATTCCGAACTGATGTCTAACAGAAGGTAAAGCCGATTAATTTTCTCGTCATGGTTTGAGAGCCAATCTTCAAATTTCAAAGCTATTGACTTACCTTCATTCTCTAAACTTATTTCAGCATCGTGAAAGTTTAAGATTGCTTTGTATTCATTCAAAAAGTCTACTCCCAGTATAATTTCCGTCGACAATAATGGAACAATAAGAAAGTTCATAGAGAAGCTGTGGCTTTGACAAAAGAATTCTAAGTTGGTTTGTTGGCGTACATCTACACTTTTTCCAAAGATAGCACCTTGTAATTTAATCTTACATGAGGGAAGTGTGGGGCAATCGTTCGATTTGTTGCATTTTCTAAAGGCTGTTTCACTAATTACTGAAATGGGACTGCCAGAGTCAAGTACTGCCGTAAATTGTACGTCATTTACTGTAATGTGAATCACAGGATATGCAATGTTGTTATGATTTACGTCGTGTTCCTGGAGTAAGTTGTCCCTAATGTCTTCCATTTTTACGTAATTACTAGCTACGGCAGCTGCGTCGTCAGTTTCATACGTACGTTTCATGGCTGCCAGCGGTATGAGTCATTGCCTACTGTCTCTTTGTTGGCGCGTGTCGTTATTGGGATTTGGAGACCTAACTTCCACAAATTCACTTTGTCGAGAGGGTCCTGCTCTGTTTGAATCCCGTCAGTTCTGATGCAATTCAGGTCTGTCGTTACGATCATATCGTCTTTCGTCATGTCGGTAGATTATATAGTTACTTTCTTGTCGGTCACGTGGTGGAGAACTTCTCCCTGAATCGTAACTGCGCGCTGGTCTGTTGCGTCTAAAGTTATTCTGTCTCCCTTGATAATATTTATTTTGGTTCCCATATTGTCTGTTTCTCTGATTGTCTCTGTGATAGTCATTACCGCGGAGAGGTGATCTTTCCCTGTAGTTATTACTATTCTGCCAACGGTTGTCATACGGGTGGTGTCTGTTTTGGTCACGATTTGTGTTGTGAGAATAGCCTTGTCGTGTCCAGTTATTACTTCTTTCATCGCGGAATTGCTACGGATGTGACCTGTAATTGTTGTGTTCCTGTTTTCGCGTTCCGCGATTATCAGTGTCAATTTCTAATTCTTGTAAGAGTCCCTGAAAAGCTTCAATGTCGTCTTTGCAACGTCCTGCCAAAATAATATGTCGTAAATGTTCAGGTAATTTGATTAAGCAAATGCGGATGAGTTCTGAGGGGCTGTATGGGTTTGACAGGTACTGATTCTTGTGCAACATGTCTTCAAAATATTTCACAAGACTGGAGAATTCATATTGTTCAAAATGTTTCATCATTATGATGCTATGTTTTACTCGGTCTTGTGTAGCTTTAGACCAATATGCTGAGAGGAAGGCATGATAAAATTCTCCTTCACTGTGACAATCGTGAATGACCGATCGCATTCTTACAGCTGGTTCATTCTCTAAGTAGCCACACATAAATTCTAATCTGTGCTGCAATGACCAGTTGGGAGGAAAACAATGAGACAATTGATGTAGCCATGCTCGTGGATGAATGTCGTTGCCAGAATTCTTAAATGTTTTGAATTTACATGTAGTAATGAACACCTTATAGTCAAAATCATCGTGTCGGCGAGTCGCACATCGCTCATTGTTACTTCGTTTCGGTGGTTCCATCTCAAAATTCAATGCGCTTTGCCAATTTCTTTCATAATTTTCGAAGTGTCCTGTGTTATTATTTTGTGGTTGCTTCGTATTTTTATGTCCCTCTTCCCGTACTGGAGTGCGAGTGTCCTCTGAAATATGTAATTCTTGTATTACTTGTGCCAACTGATCTTGTACTTCCCGGATTTCTCTTTTGTACTGTGTATTGATTTTATTTTGATTTTGTTTGAATTTTCTAATTTGTTCATACTCTTCAGTGTCGGTGAAGGCTACAGGTCTTGTGTCATCCAGATCATCATCTACCTATGTAGATAAGTTAGTGAACTGATCTGAAAGTTCGGCTACTTTATCCGTTAGTGAAATTATTTCCTCTGTGTGTTTTCCTGAACCAAGTTTCAGAGTGTCCATTTGTGTTGAAATCGTATCTACTGTGTCCTTTAAGTTTTCCTGAGTTTTTGCAAGTTGCGTAACCGAATCGGTAGATGCAACTGAGTCAATTTTAGCTTGCAAGGCGTCGTGATTTTCATGAACAATAGTTTGCAGTTCTTTTATGGCTGCTTCGTGATTCTGTAATGCATTTTCATGACGCGAAAAAATAGGTTGGAAATGCTCACAAATTTGTGTTTTTACGTCATTACAGACTTTTTGACATTTCGATTCAATGTTATGTAACTCAGTAGTTAAATATTCACGTGTTTGTTCAAGTGTGGTGTCTAACTTCCGAAGTTTTTGTTCCATTGTGTCTAACTGTTGCTGTGTTTGTCTCTGGTGTTCTTCCATTGTGTCTAACTTTTGAAGCTTTTGCTGTGTTTGTCTCTGATTTTGTTCCATTTGTTGCATTAATTGCAATAATATTGTATTAGTGTCTGGAATGTGTTTCTCTATGCTTTTTTGGCAGTGCATTTTCATCGGCAACATTCACGTTTTGACAAGCAGAAAATCTGTCTTGTCTCATTTGAGAAAACGGTGAGGGCCCAAAACCTGAGTCTACACTATTTTCAATATTGTGTTCTGTCATTTCGGATTCCTGAGGCGAGCTGTTGCCGACCGATCGATCGATAATGCTTCCCTGTTCACTAACTGTTTCACTGCCTACACCATTATTTGCAGCCCGCTCCATTTCCCTATGCACAATTACCAAGTTACTACTTTGAACATTAGTTAATTCATTACTCTGCGACGCTATCACACTGCTTTTGTCTTCACTGTCATTTCTCAGTTTTCTTTGAAGCCTAGTATTACGTTTTTCACACTCCATTATTCTCACAATAATTCACACGACAACACAGAAAATCACAATTTGAAGAGCAAAATAACAAACACATTAACATAGCATTGAAAATAATATCTAGTTAATTGCAAGCGCAGCTGCGAAATACTTGTTGCAAATCTACATGCATGCCACAACCGTGTACAACAATGAAAAACTACAACTACAAAGGAAATTCTCTCTATAATTACGCGCTAGCTATAAACAAAAGCTACACTAATTACACGAACTACAAGAAAAAAATCAGAAGATTCCAGTGAGGTATCCTCGGCTAAGGGTCGACATATGAAACGTCCCCTTCGTACAATATACATGACTGTGCTTATACTGACACACAATATTTTTAGCGCAACGCAATCTGACTTTCAATAATCCCTACAAAAGAATGGCCCTGACTAACATTAAACTATACCTTTCACAAATCACTTACCTCAGAAAAATCTTCGTTACTGAAGCTACTGCAATACAGCGAGCGCCACTACTGCCAGCTAAATAAAAGATTCAAACTACTGAAGGCACTAACTACTGATAGGCATAGTTAGCAAATGAAAGATTTTGATAGAGAAAAAACAATGTATTTACCTTAATATTGTTCAAAAGTCATAATATATATAGCAGTTCATGACATCCAGTCTTACAAGTTTCAAAACTCCGCCATTTCTTTCCCCACATCCACCACTGCTGGCGGCTCACCTCCAACTGCGCAACGCTATGCGCTGTTAACAGCCAACTGCTCAACACTACAATGGCAGACAACAATGCAAACTAGCCACAGACTGCACACAGCACAGCCAGTGATTTTTATACAGAGCGCTACGTGACGTTGCCAATAAGAAAACATAAACAGCCTACTTACAACCCTTCTATATCCTTTGACTGTCGACGTGTCTACTGCAGACCGCATGCTGCTCACATTGTATGCAGACGACAGGGCGGTCTTCGGATAGATCATGTACACCCGGCGTCTCAGCCGACGCCTCCAAGACACCATAGATCTCACAGACACCTTGACTCTAAAGTGGCGCCTGGCTTTAAACGCGGATAAAAGTCAAGCCGTTATCAACAGTAGATGAGGACATGCTAGCTGACTTGTAGTCTGTCCACTTTCGTAGAAATATAGTATGATTGAACAGAGCCGGGCATCATATCGGACACGAACCTGACTTGTCTTGCAAATGCTGCGGAAGATATTGGGTCTTTTCCAGTGCCTCCACCCGCTACTAAGCCCAGAACTGTACCAACCCCTAGGTGTCATAATGCACAAACTACCGCTCCGACTAATTCTGGAATTTGTCGCTGAAGTGCAGAGGAACGTAGTGGGTTCACATCTCTAGTTTGTACAATGGGCCCGGAATTGAAATCTCCCAATAGCAAACCATGCTCCTGTTCCTCCCTAGGGTGAATATCGAAAAGCCGCACGATTCTTCAATAAGAAACCACAGTAGTCGCAGAAGCGCGATCTATAGGCACTTGTACATAAAATCTATTGCAGTGCCGACACCAGACGGCCAACATCTGTCGACGCAGTATTTGGCAAAAGGTAGAGAAATTATGGACACAAAAAATTTAGTGCATAAATCACCAGTGAAACAAATCTAAGGAAAAATCTGAAGGTTGAAAACTTCGATACAACCAGCTCATAATGAAGAAGACTCTTGAAGAATTGCACAGTTGCCTCTAATGAGGTAAGCTGAATAGCCAGTAATCAATCATCGTCCTCAGTCGATGGCGTGCGAGCTGTTATTCACTGCTTTTTTCGTAATGTATAGGCACCACAAAGCTTCGGATAGCTTAAATAAAGAACTCAAATTAAAATTTAATGGATTAAAAACTGGCACCGTTACACAGACAGCAACGTGGTTCCGCTCACCGCTTAATAGATGACGGCTGCTGGGAACACGTAATCGTAATGGTTCCTAGCTCAATAATTCATGAAATTTCTGAGGAGGAAGATTATTTCCGGAAAATGGGATAATTCTTTGAATGATCTGAAAGAGTTACATTTCTCTGGAGGCATATGAGTCTCATCTTTATCTTCGGTAAAGCTCTGTGGCACAGCCGGGATTTGATCACGGTTGTGTTGCTTACCAGGCAGACGTGCAGACTTCTGCATCAGTGTGGCATTGCGGCAGCCACAGCTGCATAGAGTACCCTCATGCAATGCCCTCCCTATCCTTATCGAATTCTGTAACTGCTATTTTTCACAGAAAATGAAACCGAGAAAATATAAGAAATATAGATATAAAATCTATTTGGAACCAAAATGTTTAAAGACTTCTGTTTCTTGACCAACTCTTCTTAGAGGTGCAATCGCAATAAATTTGAATACAACCTCGAAAAAGAAAGTTATGCAATTAATTTTTGTTTGTTTTCAGGTGTATATTTATAGTCCTGGTACACGTTGAAATCCTCGAGCCGCAGTAGCATAGCACCCAGCTAGAAGAATCAAACCAAAATACTGCAGCATGTGTCTACTTTATCGATGAGCTGCGGAATTTTCTATTGGCTCTTTTTTAGCGGTGTACTACGCTACTGTCACGTAGAAATTTCAATGCGTGTCAGAACTGAAGAAATTTTCCTGCGAAGAGATTTTTTCGAGGTGATAATTAACACTTTATGACTGCCTCTCGAACTAACTGTCAGGTTTAAATCTTTCTTTGCCTGTTCAGTTCTCTTCATTGAACTTCCATTCCAAGGCCACGTCTAAGTTTGTCCCAGACTGCTGTAAAATTTAGTTAATATTGTTTTCCTTTCTGAAAAAGTGTGTTAGTTTCACGAGAACACTCCACTGAAGTTTCGGCGTGGACTACAGGCTCCAAGTCTTAAGTCACTGCACCATGGGCGCTTCCAATTCCAGTGCATCATTTTCACTATATATCTTTTGCTCCAACGCATTTTTCTTTCTTGTTTTTATCTGACCTGCCTTCGCAATCCCTTAGGTAAAACAACAGCAGCACGTAGCTATCAGCCACGCTGTTTCTCTAAAGGGCTACAGTGACACGCCGTACTGCTTCATCGGACACCCGAGACCGTTGTTCTCCCAACCTGCAGAAACACTTTGCTGCCCATTTCTCTCCGCGACAGCTGTGGATGCCGCGCGCAGAGGCTGCACCACCTCTCCTGCCGCACCGTGGACGTGCTCGATACGACGACACCTGCGAGCAGAGGAAGTGTTTCTGCCACCACCGCCGCCGCCACCAACAGCAACAACAAAAGAAGAGCGGGTGCTTCCGGCCGGAGCGCAAGACATCGCTCTTCTTTAATTATTCACGTCTCATCTCTGCCGCCTTCCCGCTCCGGCTTCTTCAGTCTCGCCTGCGTTTGCTCTCTTTCCCTTCCTCCGCTTCCCTGTGCGCTCACTGGGAAACTGGATCCGCGCGACGAGGCGCGTAGCAAGACGACCCGGATGCCGAGACAGAGATAGAGACAGGCAGAGAGTGAGGGCTGAGGGGGGGGAGAGGAGGAGGAGGGAAAAAAAAGGCGAAAATCCGCTCGTTTACACGGACGGGAATGAGGGAGGAAGAGGGGAGGGAAGATGCCGTGGAGAGGGTGCGAGAGTTGTCGTCTGCAAATCTCAACCCCCGGAGGACCTGGCCTGATATCATCTGACTCCCGCCTCGTCTGCCCCCCGCCGTGTCCCGCTCGCGACTATTAAACTTTCATAAATCCGAAACGAGTCCCTCCCCGCTCTTTACGGGCGCGCGCGCTCGTCTTTTAAAATCTCGGCCCGGCGCATTTGCACAGGGCTCCGGTTGGGCCGCTGATGAAGTGCTTGTCTTCCTTTATATTGTTCTTTTCGAAATAATGGCTCGTTCTCGTGCGCCCCTTCTCCTCTTCTCCTCCTCCTCACCCTTCCCTCAGACTCAGGACCAGAGACAGAGGCTTACGAATCCGTCCGCTTTCGAGAATATAAGCTATTTTTGTTTAGTTGGTGCAGTCAGCAGAACGTTGGCAAAATAATTCGTTTCGCGACTCCTTCGCCGTCCCGTGTCGGAAGCGGGAAAAGAAATTCGTGGGACTTCAGAAAGCATTTGCCGTGAAATTTTATACTAGCCGCCAAGTCGTTCTTAAAACGAGTGAAACGACAAATGTCAGGAATAACTTCTTTTTTCTTTAGGGCACGAAGCACCTACGTTCATAACCGCTTAAATCATGACTTAGAATGGCCGGTTAATGGGGAAAGTGCTCTGTGATTCTTCGAGTTAGGTGGCACATGGAAGCCTAAACTATAATCACAGTAAGCAAGAACGTTATTTAAAAAGCACCAAGACAACAGAAAAGGTGAAGTGAACTATTAAATCGACTCTCCTTATGTAGAGGACGTTCGATAATAGCTTCTAGGCCAACGGTTGCCAGCCATTCTGAGACCATTTCTCGTGGTAGTGATCATTATATATTAACTAGCCACCCCCCCCCCCACTCCTTCCAACCACAATCATTGACATTAGCTCTAACTAAACTTTAGAATGAAAAAGAATTTTCTTTGAACACTGTTACTTTTAAAATGACGAAAGATAAACTATAATTAGTATTTTAGATGTTTCGTTAGACCACGAACTAATAAGTCAGTGAAACAAATGGTACTGCTTACTTCTAACAACTTTTTTTTTTTCATATAATGATGGAGTAGTCTCAGTATATCGCCATTCCTACCTACAATTCCATCGCAGGGGAAAAAAGCTAACTATTCACATTGAGGGTAGACATATTTTACAAAACAGGCGCCGGCCCCTGTGGCCAAGTGGTTCTAGGTGCTTCAGTCCGTAACCGAAAGGGAAGGAACTATTGGTATCCACTCGCTGTATCAGGACTTTGTGCAGCATGACCAGCGACGAGGGAAAATGTGTGCCAGACCTGGATTCAAACTCAGTATCTCCCGCTTACTAGGCAGTCGCGTTAATCACGGCGACACCTGAACACGTTGTTCAAAAAATGTTCGAAATGTGTGTGAAATCTTACGGGACTTAACTGCTAAGGTCAGCAGTCCTTAAGCAGAGCCTCTAAAGAGCATGAAATGGGTCGTGTAGCTTCAGTACAACAAAGGGTGCGAAAAAATTTTCTCTAATATATGAACCACTTTAAGAGCGCCTTTCAGATAATTGTTAGCTGTTGTCTGAGATGTCTCAGCTACACACAATATTCTTATTCAGTGACTTTGGACAAAACGACAAAGACACTGGTTTACCAAATTTCAATATACTGTTTTCTTTAACTCAGCAATAGGTATGAACATACTATTATGTCTCTGATGGCTGTTTCAGTCACAATAACAGATGAAACAGAATAAGTTAAGCTCAGAGCTGTTTGGTAACATTATAAACTGTGAATAAGTTCCTGTGTCTCTTGTTCACTGATCACCAAATTCGGAAATAGTGAGAAAGAGAGAATTAACAACAAAGCCATTGGGAAATTGCAAATAAATAAATATTAATGAAGATTTTTACAAATTCAGGAAGATTAAAAAAGCCACACTGAGTAAAAAGTGTTTATTTTTCACTGCTTATAAATAGCCATTAGGCGTACGTCTTAGCACAACATAGATGCGATTTTGATCTGGTATTCAAAGTTCGTTTTGCGTCATATTTGATATTAAACTGATATCAAATTAATTACCTAATTAATGAAATTGATCAGTTAATTCCCCCTCCCCCTCTGGGAAATCCCCAGCCCTTCACACTGCTTTACCCTCCCCCTCTCCTCCACTCCTCCCAACCCTCCTGGAAAAAAACTGTCAGGAAAATCGCTTAGTCTGGCTGAGTTGTTGAAATGGAAGTATTTCACGACACCAAATTGAAATCAAAGTGCCGGCCGGTGTGGCCGTGCGGTTAAAGGCGCTTCAGTCTGGAACCTTGTAACCGCTACGGTCGCAGGTTCGAATCCTGCCTCGGGCATGGATGTGTGTGTTGTCCTTAGGTTAGTTAGGTTTAATTAGTTCTAAGTTCTAGGCGACTGATGACCTCAGAAGTTAAGTCGCATAGTGCTCAGAGCCATTTGAACCATTTATTTGAAATCAAAGTCATTACACTCCATAGGATATGTTGTTTACTTGTAAAATACTATTAGCATATCCTTTATTTAATTAGTTTGTTGTAGACAAATGGACAAATGGACATGAGAATGGACAGGGACTGTGATTGCTGTGTTCGGATGAGGGCTGAGTTGGCATCCCTTCGCTCACAGCTGCAGGCGGCGCTGACTTCTGTCACACAGCTTGAGGCTGTTGCCAATGGGCACCACTGTGGGGAGCTGGGCTTGGGTATCACAGGGATGTCAACGTCGTCCCGTCTGTCCCCAGATCGGTCTGCCGCTGTGGTTGCCTCGGTTGCTGCCCACAGTGGGGCTGAGCCCTCGCCTGTGGTTGATTGGGAGGTCGTTCTAAGGCGTGGCAGGGAGCGAAAGACGTCCCTGGAGGCTGATCATAAAGCCTCCCCGGTGCGTCTGACAAACAGGTTTCTGGTACTGTCTCTGTCTGAGCCAGATGCAGCTGCCTGCCCTGTTTCAGAGGATGATTCTCAGCCTTCAAGGTCCGGGCAATTGCAGAGGGTGGGCTTATTGGTAGTTGGGAGATCCAATGTTAGGCGCGTAATGGGGCCCCTTAGGGATATGGCGGCTAAGGAGGGGAAGAAATCCAGTGTGCACTCCGTGTGCATTCTGGGTGGAGTCATTCCTGATGTGGAAAGGGTCCTTTCGGATGCCATGAAGAGCACAGGGTGCAGCCAGCTGCAGGTGGTGGCACATATTGGCACTAATGACGTGGGTCGCTTTGGATCTGAGGAAATTCTCTATGGATTCCAGCGAAGGTGAAGGCTGCCGGTCTTGCTTACGGGATGAAGGCAGAGCTCGCCATCTGCAGCATCATTGACAGAACCGACTGCGGACCTTTGGTGCAGAGCCGGGCGGAGGGTCTGAATCAGAGGCTCAGACGGTTTTGCGACCGTGTTGGCTGCAGATTCCTTGACTTGCGCCATAGGGTGGTGGGGTTTCGGGTTCCGCTGAATAGGTCATGAGTTCACTACACTCAGCTGACGGCTACACGGGTAGCGGAGGCTGTGTGGCGTGGACTGGGCGGTTTTTTAGGTTAGAAGGCCTCGGGAAACTACGGGGTGGGCTGCAATATCAAAGGGTGCATGGCAAATACAGGACATGCTTGGATCAAGGAACAGTCGGAATTGTAGTTGTAAATTGTTGTAGTTGCGCTGGGAAAGTCCCTGAGCTTCAAGCGCTAATAGAAAGCACAGAAGCTGAAATCGTTATAGGTACAGAAAGCTGGCTAAAGCCTGAAATAAGTTCTGCAGAAATTTTTACGAAGTCTCAGACGGTGTTCAGGAAAGATAGATTAGGCAGAATTGGTGGTGGAGTGTTTGTGTCTGTCAGTAGTGGTTTATCTTGTAGTGAAGTCGAAGTAGATACACCGTGCGAATTGGTATGGGTGGAGGTTATACTTAACAGTCGAACTAAGTTAATATTTGGCTACTTCTACCGACCCCCAGACTCCGATGATATAGTTGCTGAACAGTTCAGAGAAAATTTGAGTCTCGTAACAAATAAATACCCCACTCATACGGTTATAGTTGGTGGGGACTTCAACCTTCCCTCGATATGTTGGCAAAAATACTTGTTCAAAACCGGTGGTAGGCAGAAAACATCTTCCGAAATTGTCCTAAATGCTTTCTCCGAAAATTATTTCGAGCAATTAGTCCACGAACCCACGTGAATTGTAAATGGTTGCGAAAACACACTTGACCTCTTAGCCGCAAGCAATCCAGAGCTAACAGAGAGCATCATGACTGATACAGTGATTAGTGATCACAAGGTCGTTGTAGCTAGGCTCAATACCGTTTCTTCCAAATCCACCAGAATCAAACGCAAAATAATTTTATTTAAAAAAGCGGATAAAGTGTCACTAGAAGCCTTCCTAAGAGACAATCTCCATTCCTTCCGAACTGACTATGCAAATGTAGACGAGATATGGCTCAAATCCAAAAATATAGTAGCAACAGCAATTGAGAGATTCATACCTCATAAATTGGTAAGAGATGGAACTGATCCCCCGTGGTACACAAAACAGGTCCGAACGCTGTTGCAGAGGCAACGGAAAAAGCATGCGAAGTTCAGAAGAACGCGAAATCCCGAAGATTGGCTAAGATTTACAGACGCGCGAAATTTGGCACGGACTTCAATGCGAGATGCCTTTAATAGGTTCCACAACGAAACATTGTCTCGAAATTTGGTAGAAAATCCGAAGAAATTCTGGTCGTATGTAAAGCACACAAGCGGCAAGACGCAGTCAATACCTTGGCTGCGCAGTGCCGATGGTACTGTTACCGACGACTGTGCCGCTAAAGCGGAGTTATTGAACGCAGTTTTCCGAAATTCCTTCACCAGGGAAGACGAATGGAATATTCTAGAATTTTAAACACGAACAGCTGCTAGCATGAGTTTCTTACAAGTAGATACCTTAGGGGTTGTGAAGCAACTCAAATCGCTTGATACGGGCAAGTCTTCAGGTCCAGATTGTATACCGATTAGGTTCCTTTCAGATTGGAAATGGAAATGAAGTCTCATGCTTCTTTACAGAGCGTAGGGGAACGATGCGGGAGACCCGCACCGCCGTACTAGGCAAGGTCCTAGTGGAGGTGGTTTGCCATTGCCTTCCTCCGACCGTAATGGGGATGGATGATGATGATGAAGACGACGTAACAACACCCAGTCATCTCGAGGCAGGAAAAATCCCTGACCCCGCCGGGAATCGAACCCGGGACCCCGTGCTCGGGAAGCGAGAACGCTACCGCGAGACCACGAGGGGCGGACCCTTTCAGATTACGCTGATACAATAGCTCCCTACTTAGCAATCATATAGAACCGCTCGCTCACAGATAGATCTGTACCTACTGATTAGAAAATTGCGCAGGTCGCACCAGTGTTTAAGAAGGGTAGTAGGAGTAATCCATCGAACTACAGACCTATATCATTGACGTCGGTTTGCAGTAGGGTTTTGGAGCATATACTGTATTCAAACATTATGAATCACCTCGAAGGGAACGATCTATTGATACGTAATCAGCATGGTTTCAGAAAACATCGTTCTTGTGCAACGCAGCTAGCTCTTTATTCGCACGAAGTAATGGCCGCTATCGACAGGGGATCTCAAGTTGATTCCGTATTTCTAGATTTCCGGAAAGCTTTTGACACCGTTCCTCACAAGCGACTTCTAATCAAGCTGCGGGCCTACGAGGTATCGTCTCAGTGTGCGACTGGATTCGTGATTTCCTGTCAGGAAGGTCGCAGTTCGTAGTAATAGACGGCAAATCATCGAGTAAAACTGAAGTGATATCAGGTGTTCCCCAGGGAAGCGTCCTGGGACCTCTGCTGTTCCTGATCTATATAAATGACCTGGGTGACAATCTGACCAGTTCTCTTAGGTTTTTCGCAGATGATGCTGTAATTTACCGTCTAGTAAGGTCATCCGAAGACCAGTATCAGTTGCAAAGCGATTTAGAAAAGATTGCTGTATGGTGTGGCAGGTGGCAGTTGACGCTAAATAACGAAAAGTGTGAGGTGATCCACATGAGTTCCAAAAGAAATCCGTTGGAATTCTATTACTCGATAAATAGTACAATTCTCAAGGCTGTCAATTCAACTAAGTACCTGCGTGTTAAAATTACGAACAACTTCAGGTGGAAAGACCATATAGATAATATTGTGGGGAAGGCGAGCCAAAGGTTGCGTTTCATTGGCAGGACACTTAGAAGATGCAACAAGTCCACTAAAGAGACAGCTTACACTACACTCGTTCGTCCTCTGTTAGAATACTGCTGCGCGGTACGGGATCCTTACCAGGTGGAATTGACGGAGGACATCGAAAGGGTGCAAAACAGGGCAGCTCGTTTTGTCTTATCACATAATAGGGGAGAGAGTGTGGCAGATGTGATACGGGAATTGGGATTGAAGTCATTAAAGCAACGACGTTTTTCCTCGCGGCGAGATCTATTTACGAAATTTCAGTCACCAACTTTCTCTTCCGAATGCGAAAATATTTTGTTGAGCCCAAGCTACATAGGTAGGAATGATCATCAAAATAAAATAAGAGAAATCAGAGCTCGAACAGAAAGATTTAGGTATTCGTTTTTCCCGCGCGCTGTTCGGGAGTGGAATGGTAGAGAGATAGTATGATTGTGGTTCGATGAACCCTCTGCCAAGCACTTAAATGTGAATTGCAGAGTAATCATGTAGATAGATGTAGATGTAGACAGGACTGTGGATCCTTTTATTTGGCAGGAAAAGCTCGCAATCGCAATATGTTCAGTTGATGAAATGTTGGTGCTGGACAGAAAGGAGTTGAATAATTGCATTACATGTAAGCATTCAACAGAGAACTATGTCCTTAGCGCCCTACATGAGAACTGGAAAGGAAAGGTAATGGAGGAGAGTATGAAGAAGAGTACTTTTCAGAAAATAATGGTGATGCTGTGCAATGATCTGAAGATGCTTTTCGCAACTCGTGCATACAGTTGCTTGCGCTGGAATTGTCTACGTTTTTCGAAATGTCTAGTCAATATGCCTAAGAGACGAATGGGCACTCTTCAACAACCCCAGACAGTCTGAGTTAGTTCACAATTCCGCCATGAGAGGGCGCTCGGAATAGTGACGAGTGTCTCCCCCCTGGAAACTGACGGGAAGCAATGGGAACACGCACGTGCCCCCCCCCCCCCCCCCCCGCTTTCTCCTCCAATCTGGTAACTGACAGGAGTGAAGCGTCAACTCATCTGATCATGACGTAGAGGATACAATGTGACTGCAGTAGCCTGCCAGTCTCAAGCAGCACAACTTTGAAGTGTCAGCAGCAGTGACTGACACTGTCCACCATCTCTTGACAAAACAGAAGTGGCGAAGTGGGTACTCATTACATGTTTCTCTGCTTTTGCTTATTATTTGTTCAGCTCCATGTCTTTGTTCCCACATGTAACGCTTCTTCTTCTTCTTTGTTCAGCAGTTTACAGCGTGCATGGACCTGTGAGGTGACCTCCAGCTTATCGGGACTGGAAGTGGCCTCCTACTTATACAGACCTGTAGAGGTGACCTTCAACTTGTTGGGACCAAAACAAAATGGTTCAAATGGCTCTGAGCACTATGGGACTTAACTTCTGAGGTCATCAGTCCCCTAGAACTTAGAACTACTTAAACCTAACTAACCTAAGGACATCACATACATCCATGCCCGAGGCATGCGACCGTAGCGGTTCCACACTGAAGCGCCTAGAACCGCTTGGCCACCCCGGCCCGCTTGTTGGGACCAGCAGTGCCTCCAGCGTGCCAGGCCCTCAGGGACTTCTGCATCTGGGATACTATAGTGCCTCTGGTCAGCGTGTTGGGAAGGACAATGACCTGCTACTGTCTGTTCTGCTCATCGAAGAAGACACCCAGCCTATCCGCAATTCGCAACCGTGCACGTGGGGTCGTAAGAAGCATGGCACTACACTCGGACATACGCGCCGTACCATAACATTCCTGTGGTGCTGCAAGGACAGAGTTTAAATGTTGTGTATAAGAAGATGTCAATTGCTTCTGATTTTCTGTCCAACATATAATTTAACTGCTAGTGGCTCAAAGCGTCTAAATGCTGGTATAGAAGCGGAAACGGATGGTGACTTGTGTCTTGTGATGGAGATCGAAAGTGTGACAAAGAATACTAAAATGCGATTTAACGAGTTGGGATGGGATGAACTATGTCGTCGCACTATACGCCACATGAGGGCTGGCCACGGGGTGGCAAACCTGACGTGAGCAGCGGGTGCTGGCCCAAGCCCAGCCTGCCACTCGGTTTTGCTCAGCCCTTCTCGGAGGTACATTCAGCATTGCGGTGCGGCATTTTGCTGTCGGCACAAGTCTCTTAGTTCGACAGTATCGTGGTGTCAGCGCTGCTTACCGTTCGCTATTTGTTCGTGTTATGAAGTCGTTCACAGGTCCAGTGACTTCGCAAAAAGAGGCACACTAGAGATATATCATCACAATCCTTTAAAATGAATGGGAATGACAGAAGAGAGGGATGAGAAGTCTCAATTCTCAAAAGCGACAGGTACTAGTTATTTGCTACGAAATGACCTTGTAGTACCATACAGAAAGAATCTAAACTTCTAGATGACAATGAAAGAGCAAAAAATTACAATGATCGATAGGCGAGCATCATCGTTCTGTACCTCAAAAAGCACTTTCCACTAAATTTGCTGGCATGGAGCACTTGAAGAAATTGCTGGAAAGAATAGTAAAATTTCTGAAGTCGCACCCATTATTCCATCATTTGCAACCGCTTCCAGAGGAAACTAACAAATGGTATGGAGACTTCAAATACGAGTTATTACTGTCTAGTGCGGTGGTTAAGTCAAGGGGCATGCATGGAACTGTTTTCCGATTTAAAACCTAAGAAAATGCTCAAATGTGTGTGAAATCTTTGGGACTTAACTGCTAAGGTCATCAGTCCCTAAGCTTACACACTACTTAACCTAAAGTATCCCATGGACAAACACACACACCCATGCCCGAGGGAGGACTCGAACCTCCGCCGGGACCAGCCGCGCAGTCTTAAATCTCATTATTGATGAATTTGTGAAGGAAAATAGCAGCGCAAGAACGAAAACTGGAACGTCTGGAATGGATTGCAGACTTCGCATTTTAAATGGACTGCTTTCTGATTTGATGGCGATGCATTCAAACAGAAAATCGTGTTGTAGAAGGGACACATTCTGACGAAGACAGTCCAGTTCCCTAAGCTCACTGGCGTCAAAAAATGAGCCTGCTTTGAAGAGTTTATTGTAGCCTTGCAAGAATTACAACGATATTTATATAACGGTTTTGCGGACACTATCAGTCTTACATCTAGCTTCGAGCTATTTTCGAGATAGCTTGCCGTTTCAATTGAAAGCACCCCTGTGCATGTGCAGATGTAATTGAGTAACCTGCAAGGTAATTCCAGTTTTAATTACAAACTTATTAGGTTAAAAATCTCCAGGTCGTCTACATTGCTTTCTGCACGTAGATTTTCCGAGTATACATAACGCGGTTGCAAAAGTGCGACAATTTTTCGCTCGATATATTTGTGTGAAAGACCTTTCCTCTATTATGGAACTAAATAAGTCACAATAACGTGGCAACTTCAGTGCGAAACTCTGTGAAATTGTCTGCATCTATCCATATGCCGACATTTTCTACCAGATAAAAATTATATTTATGTCTTCAGCGCGCCAAAAATGCTTAATTAATACGGCAAATTTGTTTTGTTTGCAATCTATGTAGTTGAGAAATGTGAAACGGAAAACCAAATCGTATGCAGTACTGCTGTACTGCTATTTAAAGTGGGGCGTTAGCTGTTTTCCCTCTTCCCCCTCCTCATGCTCATGCTTGGTGGTGGAGGGAATGTGAAGCGAGGCTGAGCACTTTTGCACTCGGGCCAGGGTATTGCCCGCAAGCAGAAATCCTGGCCACCCTGCCCTGCTCAGCTTGCAGATGACTCCTTCTCCCCTGGACATTTTCTGTATTGGTCTGACGCTATACGTCCATTTATCTACAGCACTCCATCGTTATGAACTTATGTGCACCAAGTATGGTGTCATCTCTTCTATCGGAGACACTGAACAACTAGCTGCCGTATATTTAAGCTGGGTACAATGACGCTGTGAAATATCTTCGTGTGCATTGTGCATGTATGGATGATTTAGAACACTGCTTCAGTTGATGTACCAATGCAGAGCCAGAGTCAACCGTGCTAGATATAGAAGCTATCCATGATAAATTTACGCGTGAAATACCCGAGTTTTATGATTCATCCTTCAGTCTGAGGGAAATATGTGCTGAATTTTGTGTATACAAGAAACCTTTGTTTACTAAACTCTGTACTAGTGTGACGAGAATTAATGAACCAGTGGATTTATTTTATGATGATAACGTGCATGCCGTGTACGAATTGTGAATAAAATGTATGTTATCACAAGCCATGAGTTGTTTTTCCTTACCTCTCATTATAATCTTTATCAGCTGGAATTTTTTGATGGTCCGTCTAACTGTGTTAAGACAAATGTTGTCATGTCATTGGTAACACATCCGTATGGAGTCCGCTTTAAGCATGTATGTGTGATCCCAAAAACACTGTTTCAACCCAAACAACAGCTATTACAGGAGATATTGCAAAGTGTCGGTGGTGGGACCCACACTACATTCACTGAAAGTGATGATGTCCTTCCACTGGAAAAAGTAAAGCCAAACACCGCGTTCATATTCGAAAATGTTGCCATGGAAAACCAGGATCACATTCGAAGAGATTTCTGATTTCATCGTCGTATGAGAGCTGACTTATGTTATTTAAGTCAGATATAATCCAGAAGCTCAAAACAATTGTTGAGGGATAATGCAAACATTATTGCTTTCAAACAATACAGCTTGAATTTAAAGCACGTTTACAAAGCACATGTAGGAACTTATATGTCATTCAATTAATTTATAAAGATATATGGAGATTGCTGAAATCATACGCAGAACAGGTTTCTTGTTATTGATAAAACAAGGAACCTGACTGATGGAAGGTATAGACAAAACTTCCAAGAGTTTCTATGTATGTAACTACGATAAGAGTCACAGTCGTAAATATCACACACATGCATGTCGATCACTCAACTTGAGAGGATGGGTATCCATAGACAGAACTTTTACTTGCATGTGGTTGGAAAAGTTCAGGATCTCGAACATGAGGCTCGGAATGTACTCAAAGAACTACTGACGTGCTGACGTGTTGTCAGACCATCATGAGATCATTACATTAAATGAGAGGATTAATGTAATTGAAAACAAAGTAGGTTACGTAACTACCAATACCGTTTCAGTTGAAAAGAATTTACTAGTACACTACGTGATCAAAAGTATCCGGACACCTGCCTGAAAACTACTTACAAGTTCGTGGCACCCTCCATCGGTAATACTGGAATTCTATATGGTGTTGGCCCACCCTTAGCCTTGATGACAACGTCAAATCTCGCAGGCATACGTTCAATCAGATGCTGGATGTTTTCTTGGGGAATGGCGGCCAATTCTTCACGAAGTGCTCCACTGCGGAGAGGTATCGATGTAGGTCGGTGAGGCCTGGCACGGTCGGCGTTCCAAAACATCCCAGAGGTGTTCTACAGGATTCACGTTAGGACTCTGTGTAGGCCAGTCGTCCATTACAGGGATGTTATTGTCGTGTAACCACCCCGCTAAAGGCCTTGCATTATGAACAGGTGTTCGATCGTGTTGAAAGACGCAATCGCCATCCCCGAATTGCTTTTCAACAGTGGGAAGCAAGAAGGTGCTTAAAACGTCAATGTAGCCTGCGCTGTGATAGTGTCACGCAAAACCACAAAGAGTGCAAACCCCATCCATGGAAAACACGACCACATCATAACACCACAGCCTCCTAATTTTATTGTCGGCACTACACACGCTGGCAGATGGCGCTCACCGGGCATTCGCCATACCCACACCCTACCATCGGATTGCCACATTGTGTATCGTGATTCGTCACTCCACACAACGTTTTTTCACGGTTTAATCGTCCAATGTTTACGCTGCTTACACCAAGCGAGGCGTCGTTTGGCATTTACCGGCGTGATGTGTGGCTTATGAGCACTCGTTCGACCATGAAATCCAATTTTCCTCACCTCCCGCGTGATGTGTGGGTTATGAGCACTCGTTCGAACATGAAATCCAATTTTCCTCACCTCCCGCGTAACTGTCATAGTACATGCAGTGAATCCTGATGCAGTTTGAAATTGCTGTGACATGGTCTGGATAGATGTCTGCCTATAACACATTACGATCCTCTTCAACCGTCGGCGGTCTCTGTCGGTCAACAGACGAGGTCGGTCTGTACGTTTTTGTGCTGTACGTGTCCCTTCACGTTTCCACTTCACTATCACATCGGGAACAGTGGACCTAGGGAAGTTCAGGAGAGTGGAAATCTCGCGTACAGACGTACGACACAAGTGACACCCAATCACCTGACCACGTTCGAAGCCCGTGAGACCCGTGGAGCGCCCCATTCTATTATCTCACAATGTCTAATGACTACTGAGGTCGCTGATATGGAGTACATGGCAGTACGTGGCAGTAAAATGCATCTAATACGAAACACGTATGTTATTCGGGGTGTCCGGATACTTTTAATCACATAGTGCATATAAGGTGTGGGCCACACAGAACTCTACTTAGTATAGAACGAGACGCTGAATAAGCATAAAGCTACTGAGGCATGGCAGGCTATTCGTGAGAAAATGCGTATGCTAAAGTTAGTTCATCTGGAGTGGGATCGGACAATAAGAGAAAGCTTTAATCCGGTTTCTCAACCTCCTGGTCAGCTCTTGGTAAAATTATGTGATGATGATGACGATCCTACCGCCAATTTCATTAACCATCACTGTGATGCTAGGATAGACAGAATATTCGGTATCGTTAGGGCAAAAACCATAAATGCTGAGCACACAACCAATAAGTTTAATTGATAATACAATTTCAGAGAGCACCAGGTCTACTTAACTCTATTTTCCTAAGACCTTCGGAAGCACTAAATTATTCAGCTAAAATCTGGGCATGTATTGTGAAATACTGCATTTGATGATCTACATAAGAAAGCAAATGGAGTGAAAAAAGCCAGAACAGTGTGAAATACGAAACCGTTATAAAACCTGTAGTAGATGGTGAAAATACAATCCTGGAAACTGAAATAAGAACACCGTGAATTCATTGTCCCAGGAAGGGGAAACTTTATTGACACATTCCTGGGGTCAGATACATCACATGATCACACTGACAGAACCACAGGCACATAGACACAGGCAACAGAGCATGCACAATGTTGGCACTAGTACAATGTATATCCACCTTTCGCAGCAATGCCAGCTGCTATTCTCCCATGGAGACGATCGTAGAGACGCTGGATGTAGTCCTGTGGAACGGCTTGCCATGCCATTTCCACCTGGCGCCTCAGTTGGACCAGCATTCGTGCTGGACGTGCAGACCGCGTGAGACGACGCTTCATCCAGTCCCAAACATGCTCAATGGGGGACAGATCCGGAGATCTTGCTGGCCAGGGTAGTTGACTTACACCTTCTAGAGCACGTTGGGTGGCACGGGATACATGCGGACGTGCATTGCCCTGTTGGAACAGCAAGTTCCCTTGCCGGTCTAGGAATGGTAGAACGATGGGTTCGATGACGGTTTGGATGTACCGTGCACTATTCAGTGTCCCCTCGACGATCACCAGTGGTGTACGGCCAGTGTAGGAGATCGCTCCCCACACCATGATGCCGGGTGTTGGCCCTGTGTGCCTCGGTCGTATGCAGTCCTGATTGTGGCGCTCACCTGCACGGCGCCAAACACGCATACGACCATCATTGGCACCAAGGCAGAAGCGACTCTCATCGCTGAAGACGACACGTCTCCATTCGTCCCTCCATTCACGCCTATCGCGACACCACTGGAGGCGGGCTGCACGATGTTGGGGCGTGAGCGGAAGACAGCCTAACGGTGTGCGGGACTGTAGCCCAGCTTCATGGAGACGGTTGCGAATGGTCCTCGCCGATACCCCAGGAGCAACAGTGTCCCTAATTTGCTGGGAAGTGGCGGTGCGGTCCCCTACGGCACTGCGTAGGATCCTACGGTCTTGGCTTGCATCCGTGCGTCGCTGCGGTCCGGTCCCAGGTCGACGGGCACGTGCACCTTCCGCCGACCACTGGCGACAACATCGATGTACTGTGGAGACCTCACGCCCCACGTGTTGAGCAATTCGGCGGTACGTCCACCCGGCCTCCCGCGTGCCCACTATACGCCCTCGCTCAAAGTCCGTCAACTGCACATACGGTTCACGTCCACGCTGTCGCGGCATGCTACCAGTGTTAAAGAGTGCGATGGAGCTCCGTATGCCACGGCAAACTGGCTGACACTGACGGCGGCGGTGCACAAATGCTGCGCAGCTAGCGCCATTCGACGGCCAACACCGCGGTTCCTGGTGTGTCCGCTGTGCCGTGCGTGTGATCATTGCTTGTACAGCCCTCTCGCAGTGTCCGGAGTAAGTATGGTGGGTCTGACACACCGGTGTCAATGTGTTCTTTTTTCCATTTCCAGGAGTGTAGCTGCCTTCGTGGTATTGACATTCAATATAATAGGATGAACAATCGACTACCGCAGTGTATGTACACATATCAAAAGAAGTTTTGCATCACCTCGGTCCGAGAGTTCCGGAACCTCTACAGAAAATTGGAATAGAGATCAATATAAACATCATTTCTGCCCTTTTTATTGCTCATGAAAACTCCATACATTGCATGTTGTACCACCATACAGCGAGACTTTCAGAGGTGGTGGTCCAGATTTCTGTACACACTGGTATCTCTATTATCCATTAGCAAGTCCTCTTGCATTGATGCATCCCTGTTATCGTCGTGGCATACTATCCACAAGTTTATCAAGGCACTGTTGATCCAGATTGTCCCACTCCTCAACGGCGATTCGGCGTAGATCCCTCAGAGTGATTGTTGCGTCACGTCGTCCATAAACAGCCGTTTCACTCTATCCCAGGCATGTTCGATAGGTTTCATGTCTGGAGAACATACTGGCCACTCTAGACGAGCGATGTCGTTACCCTGAAGGAAGTCATTCAAAAGATGTGCATGATGGGGGCGCAAGTTGTCGTCCATGAAGATGAATGCCTCGCCAATATGTTGCAGATATAGTTGTACATACAGTCGGATGATGCCATTTACGTATCGTACAGCCGTTACGGCGCCTTTCATGGCCACCAGTGACGTACGTCGGCCCCACATAATGCCACTATAAACAAAATGGAACCTCCACCTTGCTGCACTCGCTGGACAGTGTGTTTAAGGCGTTCGCCCTGACCGAGTTGCCTCCAAACACGTCTCCGACGACTGTCTGGTTGAAGGCATATGCGACACTCATCGGTGAAGAGAACATGAAGGCAATCCTCAGCGGTCCATTCGGCATGTTGTTGGACCCATCTGTACCGCGCTGCATGGTGTCGTGGTTGCAAAAATGGATCTCGCCGTGGGCGTCGGTAGTGAAGCTGCGCATCACGCAGCATATTGCCTACACCTTGAGTCGTAACACGACGTCCTGTGGCTGCACGAAAAGCATTATTCAACATGGTGGCTTTGCTGTCAGGGTTCCTCCGAGCCATAAGCCGTAGTTAGCGGTCATCCACTGCAGTAATGTCAAGACAGCCCTTGGCCAGCCTGAGCGAGACATTTTTCGACAGTTACTGTCTCTCTGTATGTCCTCCATGTCCGAACAACATCGTTTTGGTTCACTCCGAGACGTCTGGACACCTCCCTCGTTGACAGCCCTTCCTGGCACAAAATAACAATGCGGACGCGATCGAACCGCGGTATTGATCGTCTAGTCATGATTGAACTACAGACCACATGAGCCGTATACCCCTTTCCTGGTGGAAGGACTGTTGGACTCCCTCCATCTAATAGGCTCTGCTCATGCATGGTTGTTTACATATTTGGGCTGGTTTACTGACGTCTCTGAGCAGTCAAACGGACTGTGTTTGTGATACAATATCCACAGTCAACATCTATCGTCAGGAGTTCAGGGAATTGAGCTGATGCAAAAAAGTTTTTGTGTGTGTGTTATGACGACCCCAATGAAATAATAGCTGCCACTGATTATACAGCTCATTTGAGTGAGGTTGTTTGTAATTTCAAAGCCTACAGAGAGAGAGAGAGAGAGAGAGAGAGAGAGAGAGGGGTATCATCGAATACGTATGGAGACAGTAGTTCGAGAACTACGCAGACCAGCATGCAAAACATACCCTAATAGATAAGTTATGATTAAAGGTTTAGATGAACTATGGCAGGTTTATCTTGTAGATATGAGGGAGGCTTCGCGTGTGAATAATGGCTCCAAGTATATTTTAATGGTCACTGACACGTACTCTGAATTTGCCTGGGCATTACCTGTGAAAACAAAAATGAGGAGAGTTGTCGCAGAGGGTTTGAGCGTTTGTTGCAGACACGAACGATTCGATGTCCAGACAGCCTCCAAACAGATCACAGTGGTGAGTTTTGCAATGGGTATTTCAAGACCATGATGGGGCAGTATGGAATAAAACATAACATTCATCCACCTGAAGGCGAGTATCGTGGAAAGTCTAAACAGAAAAGTAAAAGGTCAAATGTGGGTGTGTTCTAATCTCCACGGCTCATACAAATGGATAAATAACCTCCGACAAATAACTGCGCAGTATAATCGAGCCAAACATGGCACAATTAAACTGAGACCAATTGATGTTCGTGATAATGGACAGCTAGATACGTTATACTACCAGATTAAAATGCTGGATCCACTCAAACAAAAGTTTAATGTGGCTGATTTGGTGCATATTTCAAATCACAAGACAGCATTAGAGAAGTCATACCTACCAAAGTGGCCAACTGAGAAATTTACAGCTTCCAGGGAGCAAAGAACGAATCCTAGAACTCATATCTTTAAGGATAACTGTGGTGTGTAACTGGAGGTTGCTTTTACACAGAAAAACTGCAGAAAATCTCAGAACTGGATGTGTTTCTCATAGAGAGGGTCATGAGACACTGAGGGAATAGAGCGCTAGTTTGTGTCTTGGTTTTCCTGCAACACAAAAGAGTTAGACTGCGGCTGATGATTTGCTATATAATGGAATGCGCAGACCACAACCACAACAGTAGTATGACATGTGTGACAGGAGATTCGTTACAGGATGTGGTATAGATACTGACTGCTGGTCGAATTACATATTCCTGGTATAATTGCTGTGGACATGGAACAAAGCTTCAAAAATGGTTGGCACACACGCTACTCGACGAGGCACATATAGAATGTGACATTGCATACGTGAAAAATCAAAATCTTCCACATTGTCACGGTGCAGATCGCATTTTACGTAATAAAGCCAAAGCAGTGTATGCAAAAAGGGATGTTGGATAGGTCAACGCATTGCTGTATTTGCAATTGAAAAAAAAAAAAAATGCGTAGTAAAATTAAGTTGGATTTGGAGTTAAATTTCAAGTAAGTCATGAATGCAGCATGTCGCACACTAAAGCAGAAGATGAAGGAGAAGATAAAGATGACGATGAAGAAGAAGAAGAAGGAGCAAGGCTGTTTAAAAAAACAATATCCTGTCAACGATGTATTCAGTTAAAAGCGCCCTGAAGCATAAAACAATGATTAAAGCACACAGGGTTCTACCAATATAAAAAAAAGAAACAAACATCATCCAAACAGGCCTTGAAGGCTCAGCTCTTAGGCGTCACCGGATGAGAATACAGAGGGGCATGTGGTCAGTGCACTGCTCTCCCAGCCGTGTTCAGTTTTCGTGACCAGCAACGCTATTTCTCAATCAGATAGCTCCTCAACTGGCATCACAACTGTAGCCTACTTTCCAACAGCTCTCGGCAGACCCGAACAGTGACCCTTCCAAGTGCTAACCAAGCCCGACAGCACTTCGGTGATCTGACGGGAACCATAGTTACCACTGCGGCAAGACTGTTGGCCAATACCCATTCCAGCCCTTGCAGATCTCTCAGCAGTGGGTCCTCTGCCTGGTGGTGCTGCAGCAGCTATTGCCAGGACAAAATGGTTCAAATGGCTCTGAGCACTATGGAACGAAACTTCTGTGGTCATCAGTCCCCTAGAACTCAGAACTACTTAAACCTAACTAACCTAAGGACATCACACACATCCATGCCCGAGGCAGGATTCGAACCTGCGACCGTAGCAGTCGCGCGGTTCCGGACTGAGCGCCTTAACCGCGAGACCACCGCGGCCGGCTATTGCCAGGACAGTCGAGAATCCACAGAACTCCCAGGAGCAAGCAGAGGAAGGAAGGAGACAAAACCACATTATGGAAGCAACAATCATCAGGAAAGATCTATACCTGAAACATTACAAGAAAGGGCTACGTCTCTCCACAAACAAAACAAAACAAAAAACACTTTGTCATCCTACTGGACAGAGAGCTTACAAATACAGATCTGCTTAAGTCTGTTAGAAAACAATTCAACCTTCCAAGATTTAATTGTGTGTTTGTGCAGGAAATCCAGAGAAAGCAGAACTTTGAATTTAAATGTTTCTGGAGCACTGTAACCCAATGGCTGGTGTATGTTAAGAAAAATGCAAATAACTTCTACTTTTCCAACTTATTTGGCGACCAGCAACCGCCGGAAGATTTACAATGGTGCTTCACTAGGAGGAGACAAGTGTTCTACAATTTTCAACGCTACCAATACGTTAATACTTACATTTCTGGTCATCTGTGTATTATGTTTCTCCTGATGTTTACGAAGAAGGATGTACAAGGAGGTGCCTTAAGCATGAATTAACAAGTTGAGGTCCAGATGCAGTATCGTATACTTCGACTTTAAAAAACGATAATCAATATTAAATGTGAATTGCTTCCCACCGATTGATATGAGCATTGGAGAATCGAGTATTGCGCTGATTGGATAGAGGCATACAGCAGCATCCTAAATACCACAGAGGCTACCAATAAACTGCATCTGGAAATTAATAGTTGAAATGAAATTGTGGAAATAGAACCTGGTGCATACGATATTGGTGACTAAACGAAGTTTTAAAACAGTCTGGAAAAGGGATCAAGCTAAGTCCAAACATTAATACACCTAATTCTAAGATAAGGGTGGTGAATGCAACTATTGACTTTAACCAGAGAGGTTCAACAAGACAATTACTGGGTTTCAAGAAGGGACATGTTTTGAAGAAGGATTCTAATAAATTTTACAGATCTGATCAGACTATGGATATACTTCACATCAGTACAATCCGTAACGAATGTAACTTTGCAAAGAACTCCTATCTCAACAACAGAATGAGTCATACAGTTGGATCCGCGTATAATATTGTTGAGGCTCCCAGTGACAGCTCAGACACTGTTCGAGGCTGCATATTGTGGACCAGAATAATCAACTTGTTAACTTTCATGGCGGGTAAATCATTCTTTGATCACATCTCAAACAGGATGGGCATAAGGTATAAAACGAGCACACACAACCCGCAGCACAGCGCTTAACGGCAGAATCACAGGGTGATGAGACATGTGTACTATGAGTTTCCTAAATCAGTGGGCCTGAAACCCTGCAAAGACATCGCTCACTATAACGGTCCCAGTAGAATATGATGAGCGAGTTATACCCACCTAGGCATAATTCTCACATGAAACTTAGGCTTCAACTACATTTAATAAGAACACAAAATTAGGATTGTCATCCAGCAAGAAGATACTTTACCCATCCCATGTAAGAGTTCCATATGTTTGGATGGGATATTTACGAAAAAGGATGACATTCCCACAGTGGGGTCAAAGCTTACGCATAGTACTTCAGCATTTCTGTCTCAGGAAATATGACATAAACTTAACGCGGTTGGGACTGACTATACACGTAATGTAGGCGTAGCACCAACCCTAAAAACCTAAGTCCCTGCCTTGCACTCATTTTTGGGAGGTTTGGAAAATACAGGATGGTTCATAAGCAAGCCAATGGCTAACACAGTGGAAGAGTATAAGAGATTTACTGCCTACATACCTCTAAAACTGCTTATGGGGTATTCTGAGGAGATGTGGAGAATTATTATGAGTGCTAAACAGGAACTTACTCTGGTACAGAGTGTGACGGATAACAACTCATAAATTCAAGGACCCAAGAGGAGAACGAAATCTTCATCAATAAAAAAATATGAAAATACCTCTCATCGCTGTAGTGGACAAGGAGCGTTTGAAGCTCAGGACTTTTAAGTCCTGAACGCTGGTGCATATCTGCCATTAAGTTTCCATTTATGGAAACTTTTGAATACCCGGTGCTACCGAGGGCAACCAGAATAATGTGGTCTATTAAAACCTCTCTTCAATTGCAGACACCCAGATTCATCATACTTGCATTTCCTACTGACAGACGGGGGAATACAGCAAATGCTACCACAGCATTTAAAATTGCAATTTAACTAATGCCAGAGTCTCGTAACAGTGGGATGAAAGTGTATACAGTATTTGCATGTACGCAAATTCCCGTACCATTTATTACAACGATGCTGAAGAGGAAGGTTGTCTACTAAGCCCATGGAAATTCAAGGAGCTTGTCCCAATCATTGTAATAGACTGCTCAAAATAGAAAAAGGTAATTAAATCAGAAACAGTAGATGTACGAATTAAACCTGAAATCTTCAGCAAATTTCCCAGAATGCTCTAAATGGCCGAGTGATTAACTATTGCCTGCTCACTGGTGTTGTAAGGCGAGCTGTATAAATTAATAGGTGTTGTGCCATACCCAGAACATTTCACATCTCTAACTGTGAACATCTTTGCAGACTTTCAAGGTTTCTGTGATAATGGACGAGGGTGGATTACATTTAAAGATATAGCATTCACAGAAGATCCTCGTGCAATACACATTCTCAGCAATTATTGCATTACCTAGGTCTTTCAAGGATGTGAAATGTCCTAAAACATGGAGGAGTGAAAAGTACACTACTGGCCATTAAAATTGCTACACCACGAAGATGACGTGCTACAGACGCGAAATTTAACCGACAGAAAGAACATGCTGTGATATGCAAATGATCAGCTTTTCAAAGCATTCACACAAGGTTGGCGCCGATGGCGACACCTACGACGTGCTGACACGAGGAAAGTTTCCAACCGATTTCTCATACACAAACAGCAGTTGACCGGCGTTGCCTGGTGAAACGTTGTTGTGATGCCTCGTGTAAGGAGGAGAAATGCGTACCATCACGTTTCTGACTTTGCTAAAGGTCGGATTGTAGCCTATCACGATTGTGGTTTATCGTATCACGACATTGCTGCTCGCGTTGGTCGAGATCCAATGACTGTTAGCGGAATATGGAATCGGTGGGTTCAGGAGGGTAATACGGAACGCCGTGCTGGATCCCAACAGCCTCGTATCACTAGCAGTCGGGATGACAGGCATCTTATCCGCATGGCTGTAACGGATCGTGCAGCCACGTCTGAATCCCTGAGTCAACAGATGGGGATGTTTGCAATACAACTATAATCTGCACCAACAGTTTGACGACGTTTGCAGCAGCATGGACTATCAGCTCGGAGACCATGGCTGCAGTTACCCTTGACGCTGCATCACAGACAGGAGCGCCTGCGGTGGTGTACTCGACGACGACCCTGGGTGCACGAATGGCAAAACGTCATTTTTTCGGATGAATCCAGGTTCTGTTTACAGCATTATGATGGTCGCATCCGTGTTTGGCGACATCGCGGTGAACGCACATTGGAAGCGTGTATTCGTCATCGCCACACTGGCGTATCACCCGGCGTGATGGTATGGGGTGCCATTGGTTACACGTCTCGGTCACCTCTTGTTCGCATTGACGGCACTTTGAGCAGTGGACGTTACATTTCAGATGTGTTACGACCCGTGGCTCTACCCTTCATTCGATCCCTGCGAAACCCTACATTTCAGCAGCATAATGCACAACCGCATGTTGCAGGTCCTGTACGGGCCTTTCTGGATACAGAAAATGTTCGACTGCTGCCCTGGCCAGCACATTCTCCAGATCTCTCACCAATTGAAAACGTCTGGTCAATGGTGGCCGAACAACTGGCTCGTCACAATACGCCAGTCACTACTCTTGATGAACTGTGGTATCGTGTTGAAGCTGCATGGGCAGTTGTGCCTGTACACGCCATCCAAGCTCTGTTTGACTCAATACCCAGGCGTATCAAGGCCGTTATTACGGCCAGAGGTGGTTGTTCTGGGTACTGATTTCTCAGGATCTATGCACCCAAATTGCGTGAAAATGTAGTCACATGTCAGTTCTAGTATAATATATTTGTCCAATGAATACCCGTTTATCATCTGCATTTCTTCTTAGTGTAGCAATTGTAATGGCCAGTGGTGTAGTTAACATGTTTCTTCCATACCGCTCACTGGAATGATCCTGGTATTCTCTATAAAAATATGGTGACATCGCATCAGTTATTTGACAACGCAGATACCACCATCTGTGTCAAAGGACGGGGAAGATCACATGGACGTGTCGAGTCTTCAGGTATGCAGCTATTCAAGATCTGAAATCCTATGGGTGCTCTGCTCTCCATCGACTCAAGAAAAAGATGATGGGACTGCATCGTGTAGTGTTTTCTTATGGGAATATAAAATTGCTTTTAAATTGGGTGACAAATAAATGGACTTTTGACTTACATTCTGTGTAGGTTTTTTACTGATTTGAGCTTGCTCACACTTTTAAAGTTATGTGGTGTGCAACTTAGACCAAATACTATGCCAGTTGTTCTCCTCAAGCACAAGTGATACAATTTTAGACTTATCTGCTATATGTATCTCGAGATGGACATGCTCATGTGTCACCTGTTCTCATAACCAAATACGTATAGCATGATAAGTAAAATCCCATGCAACCAATACAAATATTTTGTTATTCTCCGTCTGATTCTTAACAGCACTCATGTTGAAAACTATTGTGTTATGTGTCTACTGCACAACATTTATATTTACAGTGCAGAACGGCATAGGGTTTTCTGTAAACAGCAACAACAAAGATATATGGAAACGAAATTCTTTTCTTCAGTTTTCATGTACGTATAGATACAATTTACGTCTTGAGACAATTTAATTCTTTTTTCACAACATTGGTAGAATTTGGTTTTTGAGATACAATTCGGTTCTTCAAATACAATTTGGTTCTTGTGATAGAGTTTGGGTCTATTTCATATATATTTTTCAGTGCAGAGATATACCAACTGCTAATACTAATAACTATGATTCCAAACTCCGCCCCCCTCCCCCTACCCAACAGGAGCACTGGTTGTGAATTAAAATCTGCATGGCACACAAGCACTGGCTGTAATTATTTACAATTTTTTCGATGGGTAGGGCTGATTTATAATGTTGACAATGTTTTCGCTGAACTTGTAGTTAAATATATGTGTCTACATTAAAAACTAATCATAATTGGATGACCAGCGGCAGGTGAAACTTAAAAACTATTCTGTTTACATTGTGTGCAGAGATTATTTTAAATGTACACATCTGAAAGGGCTATTCACAAGTATGTGTTCTGTCAGCACACATGGTGTACACGTGTTTTACACGCCTTTTGGTCTATTTACACTACCACTGCACACACTGTGTGCGCACATTTGTAATTTCACATAGAACACAACTATTTCAGCACGTGGTGTATGCATATATATTTACAAAAAATAAAATTTATGTGATGATAAACTGGTCATTCAGTTCCACATACAATCACTATTCACATGCACTCTCACTCTCTCTCATTCACACCACTCTCATCAAGTGAATAGAGTGAGTACAGGCAAGTTCAGTCTCATCCTCATAAATGACCCACTTATCGTCATAAGGCGACTGACCAATTTTAGATTACAGCACAGTGTACACCTCGCGCCCTCGTGATTGAATACTACGAGTTTGCTGCACCGTATGTTGAGGCTGCGGCAGAGCACTGTGAACACCATCGCACAGGCACTGCAACTAATCTTCAATCACAGGGGCCCTTGACGCTGCACGATGCACACAATTTGCCCACCTCTGGGTGGCACCTCCCAATGTGCAGCACACATATATTTTGGATACAGACGAAGCTATCTGTATCCATAATTATAAAGTACCTTTGCATCAGAAAAATGAATTTTCCCTAGCTCATAATGGATCGATAAAGGTGGATTTTGGATAGGTGTAACGTCCACATCCCCACACAGACAGGTTTCATGAACTGTTCAACAGTCTTTGCCATCTCCACAGCAACAAAATTCTTACTGGAGATAGAGACCCATTTGAAATTTGGTCTAGCGATACGCTTCCTTACGCTGAAAAGCCCATCCCATTTTCCTCCACAAGTATTTCTCAGTGTTTTCTTAAATTATCCATTGTCTTCCCGAGAATTGTGTTATTCATTAATTTAAAAATAAACTTTTTCGAAATCATTCTTTTCAGAAGCCCTCATTTCGGCATTTGAATCAGTATACTCCTTCAACCAATGTGACTGCTTGTAGGAGATACTGTAGGTGATCCTAACTAACCAGCTCCGTCCCAAGGCAGAGACATGCTGGAGATTTCTGTAATACATGACGTATCTCTGTTTGTTCCTCAGCGTTGTCATTAGTTTGGTGGTGGAGCCTCCTCGAGGAACCAGTTGCTCTGGATATAGCGACAAATCGCTATGCACATCATGCAAACTAATAGCGTATTTGAGGTCTGCCTCCTCTAGATACCCCACACCAGACTCTGCTGCCACACCACGCCATGGATATTTCCACCTTATCTGAGGCATTCATTTTCGGACAGTCATTGAAACTCACAATCGGCAGCAATTAATCGCCAGATGTACTAAACCTCTCATCTATCCGTGGGTTACTTCCCTTGGTGTGTCCGTGGATACATTGGCAGAGTCCCCCATAGATCCCTTCCTGAAAGTAACTAACATGTCAACATTGGTCAATAGTTCGACGTCGACTTTCGTTTTCTTGAGCATAGCGTCCCAAGACAGTCTAAGTGCTGTGGAATAAAAGGCAGGATCCAGAGCATATGTGGTCATGCATACGGTCTCGAATTTCTCAAAAACATCAGAAAGCAAACGCACATCTGTATCCATATAGAGTTTCACATACTCTCATGAAGAGTAGGTGATAAACTGCCAAACGTTCATAGTATTCTCATAGCCTGTATCCGATAAAGCATTGCCTGTAAGGTTACTGGTGAATGCTGTTATGTCCGGTACTCTGGTTTCGTTGAGTTTCTCTATACAGTACAGATACTCGTATGGGAAAACCCCTTTCCTTGTCACAAGCTGAAACTCTGTGGCATTGGAATGTGCACCTCGAGTTTCAACGAGGTCTGGAGTGGTGCCTGCACAAAACACATCACGTCGAGGAAGCGAAGCATAATTCTGTGTGTCCTTCGTTTGGAGAATGAAATAGTTTTCTCAACACCCTCAGGCAGGACAATGATCTCATCATTCTTTGTACCAAAATCAGCCAAGTGTTCAACAAGAAAGTGAGCAGCAAACTCAATCAAATCGTGGAAAAAGATGGGTGTGTGTCATGGTAATTTGTACATCAGGTTGCATGTGCGATGGGAGGCAATATAGAACTTCCCGATTAGATGACAGTGGTCCCTACGAGGCGTTTCCGCTTTCCAATCTTACGGCTGCCTGCATATACGACATTAAGATTTCTTTTTCCGCAGTCGGTACAAACTGTACCTGTTTCTTGGTAGACAGCCCATAATAAGCGTAGGTAATAAGGCTTGTGGAAAATTCATTGAGGTACCTGAGGCAAAAACGCTTTACACTATAATTTTTTAATAATTGTGATGGAAGGAGTCAGGACATATCTCCGATCCATACATAGTGATATTCGACGCCTCTGGAGAACAGCAGCATGTCCGTATGCAGCTTATGCTGACTGGCAAATTTAGAGAAATGAAGGATCTGACGACATTGTAATTTTGCCATCTTTATCTGGCTTGTTCTCCTTCAAGCTATAACAATGAACCAATATCACTGTATTCAGTGCCTTAAATTTAGGAATGTTGTGGATCTTAATGGGGAACTTGATATCATCTAAGCTATAACACCCATGAACATCACTATTTCTGCCATATTGAAATAGATGGTGTGGATAATTCTTGTATTTGTAGTTTTTCTAACAAGATTGATTATGCAAAACAACAGTTGTCTTTCTTATTTTGGACATTAATATTTGCCTTCTTATCAGCTACATTCTTAGGAAGCTTTAACCGAGCTGGACTCTCATTTATCAAATGAAAGATATGTATATGGATGTTGAGGTATAGGACTTGGCTGAGTGCTTTACTTCAGTCTCTAAATCCATCTTGGAACACTTGGCCTGTATAGCACTAAAGGTGGAATCATGAAACCACTTAGCGTCTGATGTGGTGTACGTCGTTTTCCCCCAAATAGAAACAATGGTCGTCTGTCAACAATGGAGACTGTTTGGGTGATTGTTAGCTCACAACACAGCACAGCACTGCACTTAATGGCGGTGTACAGCATATCATTAATGATTGTGAGGAAATTTGCCTCCACAACAGGTAGGGTTTCAGAAAACCGAACAGATTTCTGTGCCCTCCTGCTGGGTTCTCTATACAAGAAAACAAGACGTTCTCCTCAAATGCATCCTCTATCACCTTGTAGATTAGCTACGCCACTGCGTTACTGACCTAGTGTCCATCTGTAATAGGACAAGAGAGGGAACTGCTGCTGGCCACAGAATGATTACTAAAGGCAGCCGCGGACTGTGACTATCCTGTGGATGAAGCCGGCTGTGAGGTGGAGTGATGAGGCATGTAGCATGGCACACCAGTCTCCGAGGCCGCCGATAGTGAGGTGCAGCTGTTAAGGGCCAGTGTGAGCATCTGGCGTGTGGGGAGGGCTGCCATGAGCTGTAAGCAACTCCCAGCCCATCCCAGTTGCCTGCAGTGGCAGTGACCTAGTTGCCAGAGGGGTGGAAGCCTTTGGCCACCAGAGCAGTGTGGTGACGGTGGGAGCAGCGGGGGTGGCGGGAGCGATGAGTGCGGCGATGGTGGCGGCAGCAGCGGTGGAGATGGTGACAGCAATTGCTCATGCGAGGGCGAGTATTGTCCTTGTGGGCGAGGCTTGTCATACAGGACCATGTTTTGGCGACACCGTCTTCACCTGCCCTGACACCTGTGTCACCACGTACTGCGAGGATGTGGAGGGGATCGCATCCTGGACTCTATCAGCTCGCCAACCATAGGGAAAGAATAACGACATGCATGTACACAAGTTACAAATTCGCCTGCTCTTGCAAAGATAGAGGGAACACTGATTATACATGTTACAAAAAATAAAGATGGGTACATAAATTACCTGAAACAACAGTGGTGCCACACTGCCTCCACGATGACACCACATTCCAGATGTCGTCACTGGGGACTGCCTCCACCCACTCCAGCTAAGGCGATTGGCCTCCATGCAGCTCTCACTCCACTTCCTCAACACACTTTGGCATCTCATCATCATACGGGTCTCCCATCCAACTCCCCTATGGAAGCTGCCACAACAAGAAAACTTGGAAACCAATCTCATTCAAGCGAATACACTGTAACAAGAACTGTAACATGCTGAATCTGATCATGAAATTATTTTGTAACGATAAGAAACTACAGAATTTGAACATGACATTATTATATGCACTTACATGGCAGCCGTGTAGGCTTAATTACCGCTGGGGGGTTATACAGGCCCATCAGCCTGCATCCTCTCAGCCTGCCAATCGAGATCAGCCAACATTTCAGGAATGACTTTTGTAACAACGAAACTAACTTTTTTCCAGCGAAAATATATTACTGAATTGATAAACTAATGCTATGAAATAACGAAAATATACTTCAAAATCTGAACGCTTCCTACTCAGTTCAACTGTCAGGGCTTTTGATATGCCGATCACATTCTTTTCAGTTTTCTCTAGAGTCCAATACTAACATCCTCTTAAGACATCTTTAAATTTTGGGAAAAAAAAAAATTGCAACGACTCAGATGAGGTGCATACGAAGGCTGTGGAACAACAGGAATGCTTGTTGAGGTGAAAAATTCTGTGACAGAAGCAGCTGAGTGACATGAGACATTTTCATGATGCTGCATCGACTGGTCCACAATGTCCGGCCTCAGTCGATTCATGAGCCTTCCAACATCTTTGTAAAACATTTAGTCGAGAGTTTGTCCTCGAGGAAAAAATTCTTTGTGCATGACAACAGTACTCTCTAAGAAGCAGTTCAGCATTGTTTTGATCTCTGATTTTCTCATTCTAGCTTTTTACGGTCGAGGAGATGTCTCAGTGTGCCACTCCTCATGTTGCTGATTTGTCTCAGGACTGTACTCAAAACTCCAGGATCCACCATGTGTGAGCACAAGACTGATCCATTCGTGATCTTTGGCAATCCTCTCAAGAAGATCAAGGTACACGTTTCTTCCACTGTCCTTCCGCTCAGTTACATGGTTTCGCGGAATCATTTTGACACAATCCTTTCGCATCTGCAAATCCCATGTAAAAATTTGATGTAGGGTGAAAATGTTTAACAGGTCACCTATCATCCTTATTGTTAAACGCCAGACTAATGTCACAAGAGCAATACATTCGATATTTTTGTCGGTTTTTGAAGTGGAACGTCTACCTGTGCGAGGTTAATCTTCAACGAGTTATCGGCATTCCAAATTGATATGTGTCAGCGAAAATTTGTGTCCTTGATAAGACTGTTCCCCATAGGCTTCTTTCACCTTTTCAAAGGTCACACTCGCGCATTCCCCAGTTTAACACAATACTTGATCGCATAACGTTGCTCTAAATTCCGCTGTTCGATTTTCGTAACACACAAGAAAAACACAACTTCACTCACGGTGCTCTAAAAACTCACGTGATGGCCGCACGGAGCTGAAACTCGGACTGGGCATCTCGAAGGAATGAACACACTGGTCTACACGAGTAGATTAACAGAGCGTAGCCAGACTGCTCGCAGTCTTATTACTTTTCTCATACACCTCGTATAGACAGAAGAGACGCGAATTTGGAATCTCGTCCCGTCCTGACATATGTCTTTACCAAGTAGCTACAAATGGTCTTCTAATGATGATATATATTTACGTATAAATGTTCCAAAAATTCATTGAGAAATTCATCAAATATTACTTACATTGTCTGTATTACTTTTTCCGAAAATAACGTAATAATGCAGATGGTTCGTTTCCCTGTAACGAAAGCACACTTCGACTGCTTCGTTACAGAACATTGTCTCCTGTGTCACAGCCACAGTCCCCTTCGTACTGTCCTACTACTACAGTGACGTCTCGCTGCTGCTGTCTTCCTCTTGCTCTCCCTTACGTCGTTCCTATTGCTGCTGTCTCTTCTCACTGTCACTATCTCTCTCTTTGTCATATACTTTGCCTCTCATTATCACTGGCTTTCACCCATTTCCACTTACTCGCTTTCCTTATCCCTCTCCTCCCACTGCCCTCCCTGGCAATGTCTCCTTCACTCTTTTCCTAGTAATGTTCTGTCACCGTCAGTTGTGTTCCACTGCCACTGTGCTCTCTCTTTCTCTCACGCTGCCGTTGTCTCCTTCGCTCTTTCTCTAACACAACCTCAGTCAACTATCTGCCAGTATTTATTACTTTTCCGTCTCCGCAACTGACACTGTCTTCTCCCCCAGCGTAAAAAATATGAATATATTTGCATGCCAAAATTTTTCGGAAAATTTTTGAAAGTTCCGAGACAGGTACAATGAGGCAGACTTTTCACAGTCATTTTTTTTTTTTTTAAAAAGGGAAGGTATTTTTTGTACTCAGATAGCAGGGCATGTAACTCATATGAAAAGCAGTTTATTGGTCAGTAAAATATGGATAATTTCTTACTTGAAATTGAAATAACGCACAACTAATTTTACACCTCAGACAGGATATTACGTGGGAAAAAATTTTACACGTGATTCATTACTAAAACTTCGGGTTCCCAAATGATAACGGGAACGCTTTACAACACGTTTCTCCATTCAACGCCGTTTCATAAACTCTTTTTCGCCTCACACCGAATTTTACGCACGCATTTTACGTGTATAATTAGGGTACCTTTGACTCTCTGTATCTCGAAACAGATAAAGACATCAACAAACTTTTCAAGGTTGTTCCAGATCGGGATCTTAGGAAAGTATGGAAAAAGTTTCAGCCATTTGCTGCGTTTAGCCTTCTTGGTATCCTCGGCTGGATTTTGGTCCGCTGGTGACAGCAACAACACGGTAAAAACAACTCTTTTTGTAGGGTTTTCCCAGGTAACGCCAGGAACTAATGGTGCCTCCATAAGTCCCGTCAAGCCCACCGTAGACCAGGTCAAATGCAAAAAGATTCAACCGATTTGCTCCATTTGCCTCTTTACTGTAGGATAATGTCATTAAAACGATCCTTCTGCTGGGTATAGAAATGGTCCCTAGCTGAAGGGCTATCCAGAACGCTTGATCCTACCTTTTTATCGCCAAAAGAACCCGCGGTATGAACACTTGAAAAGATCGTTTTTATGGTGGGTGTTTCTAAACATACCAGTAGGTACGCATGCTGTCGCCTGTATACTGACTTGTCACCTGTCACTCTCTTATTCGTATCTGAAGATTACATCTCTGAGCCAGTGATGGCGCGGACAGGTGTCAGCACTTTTTAATGTTACGTGATTCCTCGACTAAGAGTTGGGTGCATTTGGTTTCGCGGTTGGTGGATTTCACGAAAGGAAATGGGTAAACTCTGAGGGCAAACACGCAGCAGTTACCAGTAGCGCTTCAGGCGCAACGAAGCCCTCCGTGCGGAAGTCCTAGATATGTATAATGGCGCGCCCGCGCCGCTGGAGAGGCAGCCGTCGTAAATCTGGAGAAAGGCGGCGCGGCGCCGGCTCTGCGCGCCCCGCCTGGCCCCGCCTGCTGGTCGTGACAGTCGATAACGCGCGCCTCGCTCCGCAAACTTGCGCCGTAGATCTCGCATCGGCCCAAACCGGGCACTCCACCTCGCAGCGCGCCGACTAACGACCAGTCGACGTCCGTGCGACGCCAACGCGTTTACTCCAGTCTGGAAATCTGGCCGCACCCGTGCAGGACACAATACAGTTCTCGTCACGAGGCTACGACTGCGAGGTGCTGCACAGAATTCATAAAAATCATGGAATAGCGATATGCACATATACAGATGACAGTAGTATCGCTTACACAAGGTTTACAAGGGCAGTGAAATCGCGGAGCTGTCGTTTGTGCTTAGGTGATTCATGTGAAAAGATTTCTGACGTGATTATGCCCGCACGACGAGAATTAATAGATCCGCAACACGGAATTGGAGCTAGACGCATTGAACATTCCATTATCTTTAGATAATTCTATATTTCGAGATCCACAGGGTCAAGAGTTTCCCGAGAATATCACAGTTCAGGCATTACCTGTCGCCACGGACAACGTAGTGGCCGATGGCCTTAACTTAACGACCGAAAGCATCAGCGTTTGAGTAGAGTGGCAGTGCTAACACGCAAGCAACATTGCGTGAAACGCCAGCAGATGTCAATATGGCACTAACAGCGAACGTATCCGTTAGGACAACGCGGCGAAATTTGGCGTTAATGGGCTTTGACGGCAGATGACCGGCGAGAGTGCCTTTGCTAACAGCACGACATCGCCTGCAGCGCCTCTCCTGGGCTCGTGACCGTATTGGTTGGACCGTAGACGATTGGTAAAACTTGGTCTTGTCAGATGAGTCCCGGTTTCAGCTGGTAAGTAAGGCTCGAGTGCGGCGCAGACCCCACGGAATCGTGGACCCAAGTTGACAATAAGGCACTGTGCAAGCTGATGTTTGTTTCGTAATTGTGTGGGCTACTGGATCCTCTCGTCCAACTGGACCGATCTTTGACCGAAAAGCCGGCCGCAGTGGGCAAGCTGTTCTAGGCGCTTCAACCGCGCTGCTGACACGGTCGCAAGTTCGAATCCTGCCTCGGGAATGGGTGTGTGTGACGTCCTTAGGTTAGTTAGGTTTAAGTAGTTCTAAGTCTAGGGGACTGATGACCTCAGTTGTTAAGTCCCATAGTGCTGAGAGTCATTTGAACCTTACAACAATTTTTTCAACAATTGACCGAAAATGCTGATGTTCGCCGACTTGGAGAACATTCGCAGCCATTCATGGATGACGACGCGCCATGTCACCGGCCCACAACTGTTCACGATCGGTTTGAAGAGCATTCTGGACAGTTACAGGAATGGTTTAGAAAACCAGATCGCCCGATATGAATCCCATCGATTACTTATGCAACATAATCTAGAGGTCAGTTCGTGTGCAAAATCCTGCATCGCCAACACTTTCTCAATTATGAACGGCTGAAGAGGCACCATAGCTGAGTATTTCTGCAGGCATCTTCCAAGGACTTGTTGAGTCCATGTACGTCGCGTTCCTGCCCTATGCTAGTCAACAGGAGATTAGAAACGATATTAAGAGGTTTCCCACGACTTAAGTCATCTCAGTGTTACACAGGGTGATTCACATGCCTCTGCCGCTGTCGTTTTATGCAGCCTGCAATTTTATATCTGGCACCAATAAATCATGAGCGATATGTTCATATTCTCTCGCTCGTTACGTGGAAACTATTAGACCCACAGAAAAAATGAACAGGATATTTTTGTAGGATCTTTAATGTAGTTGCATTTTGTACTGCGATTCGTTTCTGCTAGAGACAGTAGTTCTCGAGTTTTTCAAAATAAATGTGCAAACGAAATTTCAAACGCAGCCACGCTCTGCCTCCACGTGCCAGGATGTCTAGCGTGTTGTGCACAACACTGATGCCTACCACTTTGCAAGCACGCTGAAGAGCCAAAGACACAGGTACACCTGCCTAATATCGTGTAGGGCTCTCGAGAGCACGTAGAAGTGCAGCAACACGACGTGGCATGGAGTAATGTCTGAAGTAGTGCTGGAGGGAATTGACACCATGAATCCTGCAGGGCTGTCCATGAATCCGTAAGTGTATGAGAGGGGTGGAGATCTCTTCTGAACAGCGCGTTGCAAGGCATCCCACTGAAAATTCTCTGCGTACTGCATCGCTATAAAAGTACTTAATTTGCATAATTGTTCACATGCAAGCCTTGTACTTAAATTACATAATTGTTCACATGCAAGACCTCAATTCCATTTACATTGAATATATTTTATGCTCCTAAATTTCTATCCTTCTCGTTACCGTCTGTGTGAAAGTGCGTGTGAACGTATTTTTCGTGTTTCCATTGGTAGCTGGTAGTATGGAATTAGCTGTCTGCTGTGGTCAGCCCAGCTAACTTCGTGCCTTCTAAAGTCGTCTTTATTGACAGTGGGTGGGTTGGTACCGGTAGCAATCCGTTTGGTCTGTTCTGGCTACCTGCAGAGATGCGTTGTTCTCGACGGTCCTTTAGCACTGGACGCTGGGCAGTCGGTGAGTGTTGTCGGTAGCTTAACCCTTTCGTGGTTGATGGGTCATATATGTCCCACTAACTTTCAGCGCCAGTTCGAGTGTCGGGATATACGTTACCCAGCTGTGCAAGGTGCTGCCATCTAGGTACGACTGTACTGAACCTAAGAAAAAAATCGGGACTGCACTGCAAAGGCAATAGAGAAGCGGTTGACTGGCGTGTATATATGGCCGCTGCAACGCCACTTATTTGTGTCATTCTTTAGTTTTCATCATTTCTCACTTTCCAGCGATGTCTGACGAAAGTAATTCATCTTATTATTAACTTAATAATCATATTTTAGTACAAATACAGTGTGGAATGTACTTCTCAGCGACTGTACTATCTTATAATCTAAATGTGTCCCAGCAGACATTATTTGTAAAGTTATTTAACGGTTTGAAGTAGGAAGAGGGGATCAATGCCCACTTTCTTCCCAGCAAAGAGAGGAGTCTAGTGTGCCAGATGACGTCCGGCTCGTGAACGTAGGCAAACATGTACCGAAAGACAGTGGCACTAGGAAGCGATGCAGATTCTGCAGCACAAACTCTAAAGAGAAGAGAACAAAAGTGCCACACCATGTTTTTCCAAGTTTCATGGCATGTAAAGTTTTGTAAATATTGATAATGTATCATGAAAACTGAAATTTAATGATATTTTTTACACTGGCTCTACACAAATAAAAAGATTACATGCATATATAATTTGTAGCTATTTTATTCTCTGCAAAATCCTGTTTATGGCTAAAAAAAAATTACAAAATCAGTCAGTCAGCAGAAAAGGTATCTTGCGTTGGTTCATGGGACATGTGTGTCCCACTTCCTGTTGTGAAAAAATGGAGAACTTAAAAAATATTTTGGTGGTGAAAAGGGACTGAAAAGAAACTGTTATCACCTTAATATTTTAAAAATCTGCAAAAAATGAATTTTATCCATGAAAGGGTTAAGACCAAGCTTAGAATGAGATGTATAGCCCATGGCCATGGTGTAATTTACCAATTTTCATAAGTTCATCTGGTACTCTCTTTGTGCTACCAGAATTTCTAGTGTGCAAAAACTTCCTATCTAGTGATGCTGACATTACGTTACAGCAGATTTTCCAAAGTTTGTAGGCGTGCTTGGTTACATTCTCGTGTGGCTGTTTTCATTTCTTATTGCTGTTTGAATTCTTTCGTTGCCACCTGTGATTTGATAAATTTGCCTTTATGCTTCGCACCAGATGGTGCGAAGTTGCCTTCCGTGTTGTTCAGCGGTAATTAATACTGTTCTCTTGAGTGAATTTAGGTTGTGTTGACTGCTCTGTGTAATTAAGGATTTTAGTGTATTTTACCGTGTGAAATTTCAAATTATTAGCGTGCTTACATTGTTAGTCTGAACTAGGTGCTTGGTTGAGCTAGTTGAGCCCCCAGCTCTCGGTGTCCATCGAGGAATAAATTTCTTGCACTTCATTTTATCTCTCTTTGCGCGTCGCGCATGTAATTTAGCCGTTTTGTGAAAAACTTCAGGCACCTAGTAAATGTGCTACCTTTTTTTAAATCTAGTATCCACGTGGTCTCCCCCCCCCCCCCCCCCCATGCCCACTTTCCATCGGTTTTATATATATGAGAATATTTTAAGCAATTGCATTTGTCGAAAGATTACTACTTCGGAAAGCACGAATCTCTTTCCTTGAGTCTTTGGTTAAAGCGAAATGTGCTTGCGCTTTGTTCTTTACTATGGATGTTGCGTAAGTATGTCCATTTATCTTATCCTCTTCCCAGAATTTTCACATGCCTTCCCCTTTATGTGGTCCATCATCATCCAGCCATTTGAAACAGTGTTAAATTTAACTCAGGCAACGGCAAGCGTTATTACACTCTGTTTATTGTACAGTGCTTAACTTGTGTTTTTGCTTAAAATAAATTGTGTTTATGCTTCATCAGTGTCCATCAACGCAGCCACATCTTCCGAAATAGATCTTAGTACATCCAGCTCGTCGTTACGAAAGCGCAGTATTCTTACAGGCCCAAATTCTGAACTTTAATTAGATTCTAAAGAATTATTTTTAGTTTAATTAACTGCATTCATTCAGTATGATCACGCTTTTCAGTAAATTAATTTCAGTGTTCATTTGATGAGAGTACATCTTAATGGTTACTATGCAACAAATTAATAATTTCTTTAATTAATTGTAATCAATTTATTCCCAACTTCGTTTAGTGGCAGCCCTAAATAATTTGCTATAAAAGAAAATTTCAGACCGCTTATTTTCATTAGCACTCGGTAGTCCAGTAAGTTTAAAAAGACACGCATACCGTTTCTATGTAGCCCATTTACCATATATGCTCAATAATGTTCATGTCTTGGGAGTTTAGTGGCCAGCGGAAGTGCTTAAACTCAGAAGAGCCACGCTGCAGAAATTCTGGACGTGTGGGGTGTCACATTGTCGTGTTGGAATTTCCCAAGTCCGTCGGAATGTACAATGGACATGACTAGATGCAAGTTATCAGACAGGATGCTTTCGTACGTCTCACCTGTCAGAGTCGTGTCTAAATGTATCAGGGGACCCACATCACTCCAAGTGCACTCACCCGACACCATTTCAGAGCCTGCACCAGCTTGAACAGTCCCCTGCTGACATGCAGGGTCCATGGATTCATGAAGTTGTCTCCATACCCGTACACGTCCATCCATTCCATACAACTTGAAACGAGACTCGTCTTACCAGGCAAAATGTTTCAAGTCATCAACTGTCCATTGTCGGTGTTGAAGGGCCAGGCGAGGCGTAAAGCTTTGTGTCGAGCAGTCATCAATGTTACACGAGTGGGCCTTCGGTTCCGAAAGCCCTTATCGATGATGTTTCGTTGAATAGTTCGTACGCTGACACTTTTCGATGCCCCGTCATTGAAACTTGTAGAAATTTCCGGAAAGGTTGCACTTCTGTTACGTTGAATGATTCTGTTCAGTCGTCGTTCTTGCAGGATCTTTTCCGGCAGCAGTGATATCGGAAATTTGGTGTTATACAAGATTCCTGATATTCGCGGTACACTCGTGAAATGCTATGTCTCATCGCTCTTGCGCTGACTGTAACACAACGTTCGAACTCAATTAAATCTTGATAATCGACCATTATAGCTGCAGTAAACGATCTAACAGCTTTGCCAGACACTTGTGGTCCTAATAGGCGTTGCCGACCGCAGCGCCGTATTCTGCCTGTTCACGTATCTCTGCACTTGGACACGTATGTCTTCATAAGTTTTTATGGCGCTGCAGCATATTTGCGACTGCACGAATTATTTCCCACGTTTGATCTTTCTTCGTCTTTATCGACTGGTCTAATTACGCCATCGGCTTAGTCGGGCACTTAGAAACTGTAAAACTGACATTTGTATAATTCTACCAAATAACTTTTTAAATTTTAATAGCATAAAATAAATATTTACGTCGTTTCATTCGTCAGGTCTTCTGACTACGAAACTACTGTGCTTGTAAGAGTAAAGTTTGGATCGAATTATCTGAGTAATTAGTTTCAGCATAAGGTTTTACCGAGCGAGGTGGCGCAGTGGTTAGACACTGGACTCGCATTCGGGAGGACGACGGTTCAATCCCGCGTCCGGCCATCCTGATTTAGGTTTTCCGTGATTTCCCTAAATTACTCCAGGCAAATGCCGGGATGGTTCCTCTGAAAGGGCACGGCCGACTTCCTTCCCCATTCTTCCCTAATCCGATGAGACCGATGACCACTCTGTCTGGTCTCCTTCCCCAAGCCAACCAACCAACTATAAGGTTTACAATAGTCCTTTTTCTCTCATTACTCTCAAGGGCAAGTTAATATTAATCATGTTAACGAAGTGTCCGACTAAGCTGGTGGTGTAATAGCCCAAGCAACAGAGACCAGAATAGGACGATTAACGGTTAATTTCGTGTTTCGGAAGTTTTTGTTCATTGGTAAAAGGGAGTACTACGAACGTACTAGAAATCCTGACTGGTGAATGATGCATGTAGAGGTGGAAGTACGCCTGAAAGTCAGTTTTGTACGGTCTTCTTGGGTAACTCGAAAATCGTGGCCTCCAGCGAAAACGTATCTCAATACAAACTGGACTACATCACGTTTCCTACAAAAAGGTCCTGCTCATTTCTTCTGTAGGACTAATAGTTTGCGAGTAGCAAGCGAAAGAATAAGTAAATCTAGATCGTCGTTCATGAAGGTTAGATATAATATCACGGAGTGTATAAACCGACAGCGGTAGGTGTTCATGCATCACCCTGTATAATTTTCTTTCGATCAGAGTTACACAGTTGCTAGGAATTTGTTGGAGCTTCAAACTGTGATTACACCAGAGTTGTAAACAGTATCATCCTCAGTCAACGACGAAGCCGCAGAAGTGCTTGACCTGGACTGCGGCCACGAGGCGAAGCCTAGTGAGCGGCAGTCTTTGGACATCCCTCGTTACCAACACTGCTCGGACTCACTCCTCTCCAAGCAGGCGAGCACTAACCCACTGAGACCCAACAAGCAAGCAAGCAAGCGACCCAATCCAGACATCTAACGAAATACTGCGTTTAGCCACTCAGTGTGAGGTGTTGCGATCAGAGGAAGCACATCGAGCTTGCCCACACCGCAACTTCCCAACCTACGCACAACTCGGGTGATATTCACCTCCCCACACAATACGCGGAGACTGATTAGTTACTGGACGAAATAGTATCTGTCATCTTCGGCAACTATCGCCAAGCTATGCAAACCCCTCGGAGCGGCCAAGAGCCTGCGGTGTTCCACGCCGTGTGATAGTATCAGTACGACCTTTACAGTGCCTATCACTGGAAAGCAGACCCCGACAGAAGCCGCTTGCCGTGATAGAGACGGCTGTCGACACCAACTGCACTGATGAAACCATCTGGCATCAAGCGTCAAAACGCTTACAAATCCTGCCACAATATAAGCCACATGGCATTCATGCTAGAGTAATTCGGAATTTTTGCGTGGCGCAATGGATACAGTTGTGCTGGAAACAAAAATGATTCGAATATCACAGTTCCAGCCAAAATTATGAGGAAGTGCGCCTTGGTCGTCGAGTGTATGTCAGAACTGGTAATCATATTCCAATCATTTCAACTACCCCTCTGTCTCATTCACAGCCCAATGGCACATTTGGCTGGGAGTTACACAACAGGCTGTCCAACGCTCATGAGCAGGGATTGAAAAAAGAAGAAAAATGGTTCAAATGGCTCGGAGCATATGGGAATTAACATCTGAGGTCATCAGTCCCCTAGAACTTAAAACTACTTAAACCTAACTAACCTAAGGACATCACACACATCCATACCGGAGGCAGGATTCGAACCTGCGACCGTAGCGGTCGCGTGGTTCCAGACTGAAGCACTTAGAACCACTCGTCCACAACCGCCGCCTAAAAAAGAAGAAAAGCAACTGCCAGTCGCATAGCGACAACGGCATCCTACATGGAGCACTATACAATGCACATGTCGAGCAAGTCTTCACTCTGTAGATATAAACATACACACTTACACATTCACCAGGCTTTCACATTATTTGTGTGGCACATATTGTCCTAGTATTAAATAAAAAACAGCTCTCATCCCCTGGTTCTGACCAAGGTTTTTGGGAGGTTTCCGTTGGATTTAATCCTGACAGTACCAACGAATTTCCATAACGTTAATTACTAAGCGGAGGGGGGATGGGGGACACACTTCATGCCCACCATAAAAATTTTTAAAAAATCCATTAATTGATGTTAACTTTCATCAGCAACACCCTCTTTAAATATTTACTAACCTAAAGCAGGAACAAGAAACTGAAAATATCGTTTCCCAAAGTCTAAGCAATAACAATGCGTTTTGCGTAATGTGTACACAAACAAGAGATGTACTTTATGACAGTCACAAAAAGCTTCTAAAATACAAATATTGTTAATCGCCGTTGACTTTCATTCACAACATTCTTTCTGGTGATATACAGACGTGTAAGAAGGACCCAGAACTTGAAAATATGAATTTGACATTTACTGCGAAAAGCACATTCGCTATTAAGATTTAAATTTTTGAGTTAAGTTCTACCGAAAAATTTAATACAATAACTGAATCTGGTACGGGAAGTCGTTATATGCAACAAATACTTTTTTCAAAATTTTTATATTACAGATTACGTGTCTGTATTTCAAAAGTTGGGCCTAAAGTACCCCCCCCCCACCCCTCTTTTATGGTACTGTGAGGGTTGTGACAACCAAATATTTCCATTCGAGACTTAATATTAATTTTTGCCTGGGACGATGCGTACATAACATGGTTCCAGAAATATATTAAAATAGTTCCAATCCCCCGGTACCGACCACTGTTTTTTGAACTCCCCTTTGGCTATCAAACAGATACCGTCCTAAATATTCCCCTTTGGGACTCGCCTGCCTTACTACCAGCTTACTGGGATGCTGTCCAAAAAGATCAACGGCTCTTTATTGGACCCTCTCTCAAACGGCCCGCTCGACGCCTCTTTACAGTATGAAGCCGTTAGGGACACACCATACCAGGACAGGGTTGATAACCTCTCTGTGTACCTCGGATGGCTTGTACTCTGACGGGCTTTGTAGTGTTGATCGATCCGCTGGCTCACAATAACCCGCTGTGGAATCAAACAGATCCCATCTCATGGCAGTTACGAACTCCATCGGCGTTTAGTGATAGAGGACACGAACCAGAACACCGCTTTGAAGGACTCACGCTCGATGCATGTAACGGACAGTATTGGCTTGTAACATGAAGAATACAAAATAAACCTTTTGCCCTTTTGTCAAAATAAGAAGCTTATTAACATATACCATAGACTTCTTTCCGCTTTTAAGTTGTTTGTGGAAAATCATGCCTTACCAGCATCAACTGCTATGGAAATCTATGTTAATGTCACATGTTTCGTTTCGATTGTTACGAAACTTCACGAAGCTCAAGACATTTCTCAATTCTACTGGATATCTACATCCTAACGCTGTTGTTTCAACAGTTTACACGTCTTCATCGCTGGATTTGGTGTACTACTATATTATTGACATATTCGAACTTCTGAACGCTGTTGAAATTCTACGCGTTTTGTTTTGTTGTTCATTTCATCTTTTTCACACTACATCGAGGGAAATGAAACGTCCTGTATGTATCCTCGCGACTACTGTAATTCTAAAACTTGTTGTGCCTGATTGTGATTAGTTACATTCAATACTGGCTGCAACAATAAACGTTTTCATTGCAGCTGATTATAATACAACATACTTTTCGACGAATATCTGTGGATCACTGACTACTGAAAATGTTCTGTGCCATTGTCAAGATATACTTGCATGTAAATGTCAACAACAGTACTCTATTGACGACTTTTTTAAGTTGGTATACGTATGTGTACATGACTATACACGTTAGTGTACAACTACATCGGGAGGCAGTTTTTACATTTACAGTTTAAAATTGTCAATCATACGCGTTATGAACGAGACGGCTTACAAATATACGAAAGAGACAGGTCGAGGCACACGCCAACACTGGTGTTGTTCCACTGCGATTTAATTTGTGTCAATAAATTTTAAACTTTGACAAAATGTTTAAAGCTTAAGTGAAATCATAATTTTAATCTATAACAAATTTATAGAAGCTGATGTTTTCTTCAGAGGTCATATCTTGTTACTTGATAACACTTAATTCACGCCAGACAATCGTAAAGAAGTTACTAAAGATGAAAGACGCCATAAACCGCGCTCTACATAAATATGTGTCAAGAAGAACAATAAGAAGAGACTTTTACAAAAACAGGAAATTGTTACGCTCTCACTGCAAAAGAGGTTTTAGGGATGCTGAAGGAGAAAACGTAATGGCAATCTGTGCACCTGTAATAAATACTATACATAAGTCCTTCTGCTAGTTTCATAGTCTGAATCTGGCGGAAGATCTATCAGAATATCCTAAGGAGTTCTCATCGTATGCAAAATCAATGAACAGATGGAAGACATTCATTCAGTCGCTTCTAATTCAGCCTCATGTTTAAACCAATAGCAGAAATAAAACCGAAATATTAAGTTTTGAACGTAAAAATGTGTTCATGTATGAGGATACTGCAATATTAATGAAACTTTCTAGCAGATTAAAACTGTGCCGGACCGAGATTCGAATCTCGGTCCGGCACACAGTTTTAATCTGCCAGAAAGTTTCATATCAACGCACACTCCGCTGCAGGGTGAAAATTTCACTCTGCCACATTAATATCTGATCGCCGTACACACTCGCAAATGAGTGACATTAAAAATAAGCACTCCTGGAATTCAAAACCACCTGAGGATGCATAAAGCAAAGCAGGTACAGAATCTAGACAGAATTCATGCTGGATACTACTGCGAGTACACTGCGGGATTAGCGCGTTTGCTAGCTCACTTTTATCGGGAATTTCTGGAGCAACGAACAGTTCAGTGCGACTGAATAATAACGGAAGTCTCTATTGTTTTTAAAATGTATAAAATAACGAGCGAGGAACGCTAGATATCAATATTTCTAACACCATTGTGTCGCAGAATCCTACATCACGCCCTACGCTTGATCATTGTACGGTTTCAGGAGGAAAAGTTGCTCCTCTCTGTCAGTCAGCCCGGATTCACAACAAATCACGCGGCTGTAATGAAGCTCTCTTTTTTTCACTCATAGTACTCATATGTTGCAAATAGTACACGCAGATCAATGAATAGATTCCTCCTTCCTGCATCTACGAAAGGCTTCGGTGCTGTACTGTAATATCGACTGATAATCAATATGCTACCGTACAAGTATCTTCAGAATTATGTGATTGGCTGGAAGAATTTTTGACCATCAGCGCAACCGAACCTTCGATGTCCTCAACATACTGTATACAGCTGATTTACCGGTCACAGCTTGTGGCGTACCACTGTCTGCTGAAAGTTCTGGTGCCTACAGGGAAGGCAAGGGCATAAGGACAGAGAATGAACTACACAGATTCGGCGTTGCAAACTGACAGCCCTCTTGAAACCAAAATAACGTCCATAACAAGATAGAGAACCTCACAGCATCCGATTACAAAACTATTGGTAAAATTCTGAAGTCTCTCTCGTTGTTCAGATACGTAGGGGCTATACCATGAAACGATATTATGTGCGATGAACACTTGAAAGAAAGTAGCAGGAAATGCAGTTTAAGGAGTTTTATTCGTTCGTACGCTTCTGGCAAATAAAAGTTTCATTCAACAGGTTAGTGTGACTAATTTTAGATTAAAGCTACAGTCCTTATCAACTGGTCTTGGAAGCACCCGTCGCACGCTTTCAGACACGACATTATGATCTTAGCTGGTGAGTACCACCTATGCCAAACTTACGATTCTCAGAGCGCGTCAGCTGGAATCTTCGGATTACAGGCGATGTCGCTCTCGCGAAATCTCACAGTGTAAATTGAGGAAGAATGCTGAAGGTTAGACGGGTAGATCACATAACTAATGAGGAGGTATTGAATAGAATTGGGGAGAAGAGAAATTTGTGGCACAACTTGACTACAAGAAGGGATCGCTCGGTAGGACATATTCTGAGGCATTAAGTGATCACCAGTTTAGTATTGGAGGGCAGCGCGGAGGGTAAAAATCGTAGAGGGAGACCAAGAGATGAATACACTAAACAGATTCAGAACGATGTAGAATGCAGTAAGCACTGGGAGATGAAGAAGCTTGCACAGTATAGCGTAGCATGGAACCTTGGATTATTGCAAATCTACTGCTAGAAAGATGGATTAGTGTCAACCTTTTGTGGGTCACATTGAAACACACTGTACACGGATACCATCCCACCAACTGGACGAGCTTGAATCGGCGATCTGTGTGGCCCTGAATCCATTTCCATTGATTTTAATTTTATCTATATTTCGCAGCATATTCCTGACTGAAAAGGTTTGGTGCTAGGTTATGAATTTCGTAAGTCAAACACGGAAATTATGTTCGAAATAGTGGAAAAGATGAACATTTTAAACTTACCACATAATCCAAGAAAAGCCTTTCTATCGTTTCAGCACTAGTACACATTCTTTTCTCCCTCGTTTTCGTATATATCACTTCATTCAAGAGACACATTTGCATTTCACCTCATTCAAGACAAAAATAAAGCATGTATTAAGACAAATTACATCTGATGACGGACCCACAGGGTCCGAAAAGCACCGTGTACGTAATAAAACGCGAGAAGTTGTGACTGAAGGTGTTTTTTAATTCATACTTCCCGTGCATTTCCTTTGAGACACTGCAGAACGTGATGACAAATTTGATTCTTTGTTTGCGCCACGTAAGTAGTGCGTGTGGTGGACATCTCGTAAAAACTATGACGTGATTGCAAACACTGCTTGAAGAGAGTCAGTTTAAACGTTTAATTAAGCATGCTGATACTGTATGAGCTGCACAGCGCGCAGCACTATCCGCTGCAGCTTTTCGAACGATTTCGAAACTTCTGTATAACTACTGTATAAAATTGTTACAGCTTTCGCAGTAAACATACATTCTGTCGTACTCATCTGTCTATCTTAATTTTTCGTAAGTTTAGTTTGGAAATCCTTTCCAAACAAGTACATCAGTGATGGCTACCATCTGTTACTTTGGAGTAAACTACAAACGTTTAGCCGGCCGCTGTGGCCGAGCGGTTCTAGACGCTTCAGTCCGGAACCGCGCTGCTGCTACTGTCGCAGGTGCGAATGCTGCCTCGGGCATGGATGCGTATGATGTCCTTAGGTTAGTTAGGTTTAAGAAGAGAATCGAAGCATTTGAGATGTGGTGCTATAGACGAATGTTGAAAATTAGGTGGACTGATAAGGTAAGGAATGAGGAGGTTCTACGGAGAATCGGAGAGGAAAGGAATGTGTGGAAAACACTGATAAGGAGAAGGGACAGGATGATAGGACATCTGCTAAGACATGAGGGAATGACTTCCATGATACTAGAGGGAGCTGTAGAGGGCAAAAACTGTAGAGGAAGACAGAGATTGGAATACGTTAAGCAAATAATTGAGGACGTAGGTTGCAAGTGCTACTCTGAGATGAAGAGGTTAGCACAGGAAAGGAATTCGTGGCGGGTCGCATCAAACCAGTCAGTTGACTGATGACCAGAAAAAAAAAGTTCTAGGGGACTGATGACCTTAGATGTTAAGTCCCATAGTGCTTAGAGCCATTTGAACCACTTTACAAACGTTTGGGAGAACAGCGTAGCCTTTAGGCTTATACTACACACTTCTCTTACAGTCCAATATTTGCGATTTTGTCCTGCTGAATAGTTACCGAGATACATTTGAGACAGATTCGTGGGAATTAATGTAGCTCCTCTAAATTTTCGATATGTTACGTATGTACAGGAGAGTCGGAAGTGCTCAGATGTATACAAATTACACAAAAGGTAGATGTTGTCATGGGTAATTAAACATTCTCAAACGTAGTTATCGCGTTTGAAACGGTGTTGGAAACATCTCCAACACTGGTTTTTGGACCCTTATTATTTAGTCATCTGGTTTGCGCTCCTACTAAAGTTTTTTTTAACTCTCGCTCGTACAACCTGACAGTGGTTCTGTGAATGTTCGCTGTGTCCCTCCGGACTTAGTCTGGTCTCTTTTAAGAGACTAGAGGACAGTCGACAGTGACGTCCGGCGAGAGTTTAACACTGTTACGAGGGCACCGGCGTCCGGTCGCAGCAAGTGTAACTAGCTTCCCGAACGCTAAATTCTGATTGGCTTGCAAGTCTGTGTGGAACTTGTCAGTGGGAGCTCGTTACTGTGTTTAGGCAATTTGCACGTTAAGCAGCCCTTGGCGGCTCTAAGTGGCCGCTAACTGCGTCTCCGGCGTGGAGAGCGGAGCTGGAAGTCTGGGGCTGTAGCCGAATTGGCGTCACTGTTCCACTCCGAATTACTGTACAAGTTCTCACCGAACTTCCGATGCTCTTCTTGCACTGAAGTCGTCGATGAAAAAAGCAGTGCCACACTACAGGCCAACAGTTAATATACTACGTAATTCAAAAATAAAGAGTGGTGCATTCTCATATTTGGATTAATCAAATGGACTTTCGGCACTCCTCGTCTTTCATACCAGTGACCACTAGTAGCCACCTCCTTCAGTGTTGGCTGTTTACTTCTATCCTTCTTGAAGTGGTCTGTCAAGCACCAGATATCAAAATAATCAGTAATTACCTTTTTATCGAACTATTATGGGCAGGAAAGGAGATGGACCAAAAACTGTACGAAGAATAAAACTTCTACTTTGGGTTAATAATGTCTACATATGTATGCTGAATATAATGGACACAACAATCTTGAATGAATCAAAATAGTGTAAGCAATGAAACTGCAAGTTTAAAAATAAATTGAAGTAACGTTTGAATTAACACGTTGCACTGTAGATCCAATAGTGCTACGGGGATAGACTCAAAGATGGTACAAGATTTCTGTGGTCATCAACCATGTGGTCAGAAAGAAGAAAACTCTATTAATGTTTTGGGGAAAACTGCTGGAGGTCACCTGGATGTGTCTAAAAGAGCAATACTGCAGGGGTGAGCTTTAGACGAGAGATTTGGAAGTAACTGGTTTACCGTGTCTTATATTGGAGATTAGATGGGTACATCACGTAACTGATGAGGTACTGAACAGAATTGGCAAGGAAGGAAATTTGTGACACAATTTGACTAGAAGAAGGGATCGATTGATAGGACATGTTCTGAGGCATCAAGGGATCACCAAGTTAGTATTGGATGGCAGCGTGGAGGGTAAAAATCGTAGAGTCAGACCAATAGATGAAAACACTAAGCAAGTTCAGAAGGATGTAGGTTGCAGTAGGTACTTGGAGATGAAGAAGCTTGTACAGGATAGAATAGCATGGAGAGCTGCATCAAACCAGTCTCTGGACTGAAGACCATAACAACAACAGTATATTGGAGAGTGATTCCTTGTGTCGCCGTGGTCAACAAGCTAACGGATCAGCTAGTCAACAGACTAAGCAAACTTAGCTGAATAATAATGAAGACGAAGAGCACTTGTTAAGCCTAATAACAATGCCTCACCATCTCCTTGGCTACTGGGAAAACATAGTAGGATCCCAAAATTACCTAGGTGTCTCCTTAAGGGCCAGACCCCGGTCATAATCGCCTCCAAGCAGTCCTAATATTTTTTGTAGGTTGCCAACACTACAGATGGAGGATGAACAAAGAGCACGGTTCTTTTGTGTCCCTGAAGATGAAGAAAATTTCATACGGAAACCGTTCAAAACAAGCTCCTCAATTTTAATCAAATTAAGCTCTTCATGAACTAGAACTATCAACTTGCCGATCTTGTGCAACAGAAGTTCAGCAGCCCTGAATTCTAAAGGTATGAATCATTGCACTTTTTCTCAAAAAAGGATGACACACATTTGAAGATAAATTTTTAAAGGCTGGGACACAATGTTCACATTTTATTTCTACCTAGCGTTTAATGTTCCTGTTTCCAGCGTATTTCGTATTCTATTATCCATTACCATGTGATTTAGATGTTGTTTACGTTCAGGTTGGCCAGCGAAGGCTAATAACCCGCGTCACAGAGTGGACCATACAACACTCTTTGTCACAATTCTGTGTAAGTCATGTGCTGTTATTTCACTAAATTTTGCCGGTCGTGATTAGAAAATCGGACTTAAAGTTATAATTATATCCTTTTCCGAAACATACAATCATCAGTAAACAAAACAATACAGATTGTAAATCGTTTCTGTTAGGTTACACAAACCTGTAATTACGAGTTGTAACAAGGTAAAAATTACGGTCGCCAGACCGATTAGAACAATTTGGTACTAAGGAAACGGTAATAATTGAGTCGAAAACTTTAATGACTGATTAGATGTCTTCATTAACTGTTTCGTGGAAAAGTTATTGAATCAACTTATACTTGTAAAACTGATTATACAGGCAATCAGTCGTTTCGGTGGCGTGGTATTTGGAGCTGATTCCACATGAATTTGATGCCCCCCCGAATACAAATATGGCATTAGGCTTCGCCCAAGAGCTTAAATTTCTGAAATATATCGTCTTCTTATCGTTATTCCGAGATACTGAACTTACACTGACGAAAAAGAATCTCAGCACGAAGGAGGAGTTATGCGACATAAGCGAAAGTTGGTAGGCGAATTTCTGCATTTGAAAGATGTTGTCCATTCAAATTTCGCGCCATTTGCTTAAGAAAGGCGCTTGTAGCATTACTATGAGAATGCAAATCAGGTTTGCTTCAAATACGCTGCAACGGTCGTGAGCGTTAGTTACCTTTGAGATTGGACGTGGTGAATTGATGTTAGTCAAGAATGATTTTAAGGCGACGAAGCGCCGTTATTAACATCTCATTGAGTTTGAACGAGGTCGTGTAATAGGGCTATGAGAAGCTGGATGTCGCTTCTGCGATGCTGCAGAAAGACTTGGGAGGAATGTAGACACTGTGCATTGAGCCGTGTGTGACTCGTGTTCCCGCCATCATGTATTTGACACCCCGTTTTTAACGTACTTCCACCTCACTACGTTAATTTAAATCACTACTGTCACTCTGTTGCTGCTTTGCCTGACCGTGGCCGGCGTTAGTAGCGCGTATCGATATATCGCCTCTCGCAGTATCTTTGCTCGACTGCTATTGCTTCCCGGTCGTTGTCTGTCGTGAGTGAGTTCGAGCCGCGAGTTCGGGTCCACCAGTCAGTTGGAAGGCGTCTGGAGCGCAGTCCGGACCTGCCAGTCGGGGAGTTGCAATGCGGCGCTAGTGCAGTAGGGTTGGAGCAGCAGTGAGGTCTGCGTCAACATGGCTCGCCCTACCATTGCCGCCACGCATCAGTTGAGCCGGGTCACGGTCTTGGTGGATCGTCGGTCGATAGTTCTACCGGACGAAGAGTTTTGGCTCGCCGATCGTTCATCAGTCGGCTGTGTGTGTGTGTGTGTGTGTGTGTGTGTGTGTGTGTGTGTGTGTGTGTGTTGGCATAGACTCCCGATTTGTCTTCGTGTGTACTTAGTTAATGTTGGGTATCGTTCAGGTCTTCGTGCAGAGTTTGTTAGATTGTGTGTGTAGTTGGCGTTATTTCAACTGACGACTATTTCGGATGTTGTCGGCATTCTGCAGGCAGTCGGTCGGTTGCTGCAGACCAATTATTCCGCCTGGTGCCGTCGGGGCTGGGTCAGCTGGCGGTCCCTGTGCAGTGTTGGAGCGTGTGTGGAGCTGTCTGATGGCTACGAGCTTCGTGGTTCACCGACCCAGGACGCCAAAGTTGAGAAGTGGTTTCTACTACCCAAGCCACGTGCATTCATGTCTTGTGGTTAATTTCGGTGGTTCGCTGTTGAGGTTTTCCTGTGAGCAACGCCGATTGTTTCTATTGCTGAAATTTAGCCGGTAAGTGGTGCAGTTAACTACAATTAAAGTGCAAAAGCAGAATTTTGTGCCTTGTGGCCGTTAGTGTTCTGGTTAACTGCCCTGGCCACTGACGTAAATGCAGGCAGTGTGCCTTTTAGGTAAAGTTAACTATATTACCGTATTTCAAATTCATGAATAACAGCGGAATTTTGTGTCTTGTGGCCTTCAGTGTTCCGGTTACCTGCGCTGGTCACTAACGTAATTTCGGGCAGCATCCTTTCCTCACCTATTGTCGCTGTCCAACATGGTGTGTAGTTTTGACAGCTAATACATACTTCATTGTGGATTATCGCGTTTGTAACCTTTTGTGTTTGAGTTCTCACGTACAGATAGATGGGAAGCAAGTCGTGGTGTCGGTCGTTCCGTGGCTGTCCCCTGGTTTGGATCCGACGGATCAAGTGTAGTTGGGCTCACCACCTGTCTCACTTAAGTGAACGAGGGCAAACCGACCTCCTTGGAGGTTTCTGAGTGCCGTTTTCTTTATTGTCCTCTCACCGGTGATCGTCTGTTTATAATCTATCATAGCCAATGATTTAAAAATTTCTTGTTTTTACTGGTTCTTATGTATTTTTTTCGAATTTTGGAAAATCAGTTGTGGGCCTTAAACCGTTTCAAACCTTATTCTTGAAATTACTCTTTAAGCAAAAACACTGCGGCCTTCTGCCTTAAAAGATTATGGTAATAAATTTTACAATTTCCGAATTTAATTGTGGTCCTCAGTCGCTTGTATTGCACCTTGCATATGTTTGTTCTACCTAATTTTGCCTTGAGACTTTCCAGCCTAGCTGTGATACCATGCGTATTTTAATTTTTTTCGCTATTTTAACTGCGTTTGTTTTGTTGTTGATTTTTATGATTTCTTGTTTGGAGGCCTTCAGCCGTGAAATAATTGCCTTTTTGAAACTCTTAGTTCTAAAGGTTCGGCTATGTGCCGTTTTGGTTTAAAGGTGTTATTAAATTACAATAAATTGCAATTTTGAGTGAACCTGACAGACACCTTATTTGGCCTTCTCCACCTGTTCTGCCCCGCGGGTTTAGCGGGCGTCTCATACATATTTGCTAACAACGGAGGTCACGAGAACGTACAGTCGCAAGATGACCAGGCTCCGGACGGCCACGTTGCATTACCGAAAGGGAAGCCCATCGTGTTCGGCCTATGGTTCTGGCGCATCGTACTATTTCTGCAGCAGCAAGTTGAGTAGCAATTGGTACTACAATGACACAAATCGGGTACTCCAAGGACAGCTCCGAGCCAGACTCCCTGTCGTGTGCATTGCACTGACCCTAAACCTTCGCTATTTGCGACTTCAATGGCATCGAGCGAGATCTCACTGGAGGGCAGGGTGGATGTCTTTTGTGTTTTCTGATGAAAGATGGTTCTGCTTCGGTGACAGAGATGGTGTCCTGGTTAGGAGGAGGCTAGTTGAGGGCCTGCAACCAACCTGCCTGCGTGCTGGACACACCAGACCCACACCTGGAGTTAAGGTTTGGGGTGCGACTTCGTATGACAGCAGGAGCCCGCTAGCGGTTATAGAACGAACACTGACCGCTAATCTCTGCGTCTGTCTCGTGATTCAACCTGTTACGCTGCCATCCATTAACAGGCTTTTCAGTGGGTATTTTCAAACAGGATAACGCTCGCCCACATACTGCTGTTGTAATCCAACATTCTGTACAGAGTGTTGAGTTGTTGCCTTTGCCTGCTCGATCACCACATCTACATCTACATTTATACTCCGCAAGCCACCCAACGGTGTGTGGCGGAGGGCACTTTACGTGCCACTGTCATTACCTCCCTTTCCTGTTCCAGTCACATATGGTTCCCGGGAAGAACGACTGTCTGAAAGCCTCCGTGCGCGCTCTAATCTCTCTAATTTTACATTCGTGATCTCCTCGGGAGGTATAAGTAGGGGGAAGCAATATATTCGATACCTCATCCAGAAACGCACCCTCTCGAAACCTGGCGAGCAATCTACACCGCGATGCAGAGCGCCTCTCTTGCAGAGTCTGCCACTTGAGTTTATTAAACATCTCCGTAACGCTATCACGGTTACCAAATAACCCTGTGACGAAACGAGCCGCTCTTCTTTGGATCTTCTCTATCTCCTCCGTCAAACCGATCTGGTACAGATCCCACACTGATGAGCAATACTCAAGTATAGGTCGAACGAGTGTTTTGTAAGCCACCTCCTTTGTTGATGGACTACATTTTCTAAGCACTCTCCCAATGAATCTCAACCTGGTACCCGCCTTACCAACAATTAATTTTATATGATCATTCCACTTCAAATCGTTCCGCACGCATACTCCCAGATACTTTACAGAAGTAACTGCTACCAGTGTTTGTTCCGCTATCATATAATCATACAATAAAGGATCCTTCTTTCTATGTATTCGCAATACATTACATTTGTCTATGTTAAGAGACAGTTGCCACTCCCTGCACCAAGTGCCTATCCGCTGCAGATCTTCCTGCATTTCGCTACAATTTTCTAATGCTGCAACTTCTCTGTATACTACAGCATCATCCGCGAAAAGCCGCATGGAACTTCCGACACTATCTACTAGGTCATTTATACATATTGTGAAAAGCAATGGTCCCATAACACTCACCTGTGGCACGCCAGAGGTTACTTTAACGTCTGTAGACGTCTCCCCATTGATAACAACATGCTGTGTTGTTTGCTAAAAACTCTTCAATCCAGCCACACAGCTGGTCTGATATTCCGTAGACTCTTACTTTGTTTATCAGGCGACAGTGCGGAACTGTATCGAACGCCTTCTGGAAGTCAAGAAAAATAGCATCTACCTGGGAGCCTGTATCTAATATTTTCTGGGTCTCATGAACAAATAAAGCGAGTTGGGTCTCACACGATCGCTGTTTCCGGAATCCATGTTGATTCCTACATAGTAGATTCTGGGTTTCCAAAAACGACATGATACTCGAGCAAAAAACATGTTCTAAAATTCTACAACGGATCGACGTCAGAGATATAGGTCTATAGTTTTGCGCATCTGCTCGACGACCCTTCTTGAAGACAGGGACTACCTGTGCTCTTTTCCAATCATTTGGAACCCTCCGTTCCTCTAGAGACTTGCGGTACACGGCTGTTAGAAGGGGGGCAAGTTCTTTCGCGTACTCTGTGTAGAATCGAATTGGTATCCCGTCAGGTCCAGTGGACTTTCCTCTATTGAGTGATTCCAGTTGCTTTTCTATTCCTTGGACACTTATTTCGATGTCAGCCATTTTTTCGTTTGTACGAGGATTTAGAGAAGGAACAGTAGTGCGGTCTTCCTCTGTGAAACAGCTTTGGAAAAAGGTGTTTAGTATTTCAACTTCACGCGTGTCATCCTCTGTTTCAATGCCATCATCATCCCGGAGTGTCTGGATATGCTGTTTCGAGCCACTTACTGATTTAACGTAAGACCAGAACTTCCTAGGATTTTCTGCCAAGTCGGTACATAGAATTTTACTTTCGAATTCACTGAACGCTTCACGCATAGCCCTCCTTACGATAACTTTGACATCGTTTAGCTTCTGTTTGTCTGAGAGGTTTTGGCTGCGTTTAAACTTGGAGTGAAGCTCTCTTCGCTTTCGCAGTAGTTTCCTAACTTTGTTGTTGTACCACGGTGGGTTTTTCCCGTCCCTCACAGTTTTACTCGGCACGTACCTGTCTAAAACGCATTTTACGATTGCCTTGAACTTTTTCCATAAACACTCAACATTGTCAGTGTCGGAACAGAAATTTTCGTTTTGATCTGTTAGGTAGTCTGAAATCTGCCTTCTATTACTCCTGCTAAACAGATAAACCTTCCTCCCCTTTTATATATTCCTATTAACTTCCATACTCAGGGATGCAGCAACGGCCTTATGATCACTGATTCCCTGTTCTGCACTTAGAGTCGAAAAGTTCGGGTCTGTTTGTTATCAGTAGGTCCAAGATGTTATCTCCACGAGTCGGTTCTCTGTTTAATTGCTCGAGGTAATTTTCGGATAGTGCACTCAGTATAATGTCACTCAATGCTCTGTCCCTACCACCCGTCCTAAACATCTGAGTGTCCCAGTCTATATCTGGTAAATTGAAATCTCCACCCAAGACTATAACATGCTGAGAAAATTTATGTGAAATGTGTTCCAAATTTTCTCTCAGTTGTTCTGCCACTAATGCTGCTGAGTCGGGAGGTCGGTAAAAGGAGCTAATTATTAACCCAGCTCGGTTGTTGAGTGTAACCTCCACCCATAATAATTCACAGGAACTGTCCACTTCTACTTCACTACAGGATAAACTACTACTAACAGCGACGAACACTCCACCACCGGTTGCATGCAATCTATCCTTTCTAAACACCGTCTGTACCTTTGTAAAAATTTCGGCAGAATTTATCTCTGGCTGAAGCCAGCTTTCTGTACCTATAACGATTTCAGCTTCGGTGCTTTCTATCAGCGCTTGAAGTTCTGGTACTTTACCAACGCAGCTTCGACAGTTGACAATTACAATACCGATTGCTGCTTGGTACCCGCATGTGCTGACTTTGCCCCGCACCCGTTGAGGCTGTTGCCCTTTCTGTACTTGCCCAAGACCATCTAACCTAAAAAAACCGCCCAGTCCACGCCACACAACCCCTGCTACCCGTGTAGCCGCTTGTTGCGTGTAGTGGGCTCCTGACCTATCCAGCGGAACCCGAAACCCCACCACCCTATGGCGCAAGTCGAGGAATCTGCAGCCCACACGGTCGCAGAACCATCTCAGCCTGTGATTCAGACCCTCCACTCGGCTCTGTACCAAAGGTCCGCAGTCAGTCCTGTCGACGATGCTGCAGATGGTGAGCTCTGCTTTCATCCCGCTAGCGAGACTGGCAGTCTTCACCAAATCAAATAGCCGCCGGAAGCTAGAGAGGATTTCCTCCGATCCATAGCGACACACATCATTGGTGCCGACATGAGCGACCACCTACAGATGGGTGCACCCTGTACCCTTCATGGCATCCGGAAGGACCCTTTCCACATCTGGAATGACTCCCCCCGGTATGCACACGGAGTGCACATTGGTTTTCTTCCCCTCTCTTGCTGCCATTTCCCTAAGGGGCCCCATTACGCGCCTGACGTTGGAGCTCCCAACTACCAGTAAGCCCACCCTCTGCGACTGCCCGGATGTTGCAGACTGAGGGGCAACCTCTGGAACAGGACAAGCAGCCATGTCAGGCCGAAGATCAGTATCAGCCTGAGACAGAGCCTGAAACCGGTTCGTCAGACAAACTGGAGAGGCCTTCCGTTCGGCCCTCCGGAATGTCTTTCGCCCCCTTCCACACCTTGAGACGACCTCCCACTCTACCACAGGTGAGGGATCAGCCTCAATGCGGGCAGTATCCCGGGCAACCACAGTCGTAGTCCGATCGGGGGATGCGTGGACGAGCTGGCCATCCCCGACAAACCCCCACCCGGACCGCCACAGTGTTGCCCATTGGCAACAGCCGAAGCCAACACTGCCTGAAGCTGGGAGCGAAGGGATGCCAACTCAGCCTGCATCCGAACACAGCAGTGGCAGTCCCTATCCATGCTAAAAAACTGTTTTGCAAAGAACGCCTGAACTAATCTACAGAGAGCGCAAATACATCGACAAAATTTAAACGGTTATTAAAATAAAAGATTGCCTAGTAAATGCAGTAATGCTGCTACTTGCGCACTGCTGACACTGCTCGGCGGCGGAAGGAGACTACGCGAATTTACACTATTCAGGTACTAAAATGCGATGCTACAACTCTCAAATACTATAATACGCCCGAAATTTATGAATTAAACAATGTAAGTACCAAAAACACGCAAAGAAATTAAGAATTAAACTATGTAACAAATGAGTGAGCTAGGAGTATACCACTTGCTGCTGCAGCTGCTTATCCAACGGCGGCAGGGAGCACAGATGGGACATCATCAGATGACAACTCCAGCTCCACCATCAAACAGTATGAACCGCACCTGTATTGACCGACCAAGTGCAACAGGCATGGAACTACGTCCCACAAACTGAAATCCGGCACCTTGCATTCAACGTTCTGGCGACTTCATCGGTTATTAGTGTACCAGAATTTCACATTTGCAGCTGCGTATCTCGCAATTACATTAACGCGTGATCTTGCACTTAAATATGTTACCTAGGCAAACGTAATCTCGAAATTTAATAGCTCTATATAAATTATTTTATGGCGTTAATTTTTTTCCATCAATGCAATTCGCTGGTGTTCTTGCTTCCTTCTTCTCAAAATGCTTTACATCTTTTCAGTGTGTTCTTTTCTCGATATGTAACACAAGGTTAGGCTTTAATCTAAGGCTGTTAATAAAATATCGATAAATCGAGACTTTTGCCAAAAAGTATTGATGTATATCAGTGACATTATTTACCGCGATATATCGATATATCTATTTCAAAATGGCAATTTCGAGCACCGATATTTTTTCAAAATTTTCTGAAAGCATATGAAGCTGTTCTTCTGAAATTGTAGTAGAACATAATTTTACTTTCAATGTGTGAATGAATCTTACTTCTTGTTCAGCTTTCATTATGTCAAACCTTTCTCTTGGACTGTGTAAAGCAAGTGTATATGGCAAAAAAAAAAAGAATACGGATTGCACTAGAGGGTGGCGGTGTGGATGCAATAACAAGATTTCCGATGTGAAGAAACAGCATACCAGTTGTATTAAAAAACAATCTTTAACGCGTCTAGTGTGCTATTTTTTCACATCGACATTCTTCAAAAACATTTGCTGAATATGATCAACGGAGATCTAAATGACAAGATTGGTCATTGAGGTTGGCGGAGAAGTATGAGGGGAAATGCTGATGTACTTAATGCTCGGCGCTACCAACAGAGACCGCGACGTTTAGCTGTGCCACGCAATTTTGAACTACAGCTATCTGGTTCAAATGGCTCTGAGCACCATGGGACTTTACTGCTGAGGTCATCAGTCCCCCAGAACTTAGAACTACTTAAACCTAACTAACCTAAGGACAGCACACACATCCAAGACCAAGGCAGGACTCGAACCTGCGACCGTAAGTCACGCGGCTCCAGACTGTTACAGCTATCGGGGTCATTGACGTTTGTACACAGGAAAAAAAGGGAAGTCGACGTGAAGTGTTCCTGACAAATTCGATATGTGACGAAACCCAACGATGGGCCTATATTGAGTCACTTACGTGCAGTTACCATTGTTAGCAAAGTGGCTATCGTGCATCATTTTCCTTTCAACTCTTGCTCTAAGGTGGATAAGCAGGTTGCTAGCTTGTTGATGCCCAGAATATCTAATAATTAATCAATACTTAAATATGCAGCTCTAAATCCGACAGTATGTTTACAATACGCAGCCGATATTTTTGAAGGGAGGTACGTAGATATTTTTCCCCATATCGATACATCGATTTCTCGATAGATCAGGGGCCATAACGATATTTTCTTAAATATCAATGTATAGGATTCCTGATATTTATAAAAATATCAATAGGCCTACTTTAAACTGATGCCTGTCAGTTACAATTCTGAATGAAGCTCTGTTCTGTTGAATTTTGTTTGTGATGCCTATTTCGTAAAGATGTTTTCGGTTTCAAGCACCCAACTGTTTTTAACTTTCATTGAGAGGGCAAGGAATAGAACGCTTTTGGTTAGTCCGTTACTGTTTATTCATAGAATGTGGCCACAAAATTTCTATCTTTCTTACCCGAAAGTGTGTGATATTTTCTCCCAATGTTGACACAACTTGCTAGCCTTCAGTTTCGTCGAGATTTCCTCAACACAAACAGAACCAAATATTTTCCTTGGTACTTTCCTTCCTTCCTTCCCCCCCAGGGGGTCCACAACTCTTTCGTGGATACGTGCGTGGCGAGCACGGGGCCCCGAGCCATTGCAGCCTTCTTTCTCTCCCGGGCTGCATTTCCTTTCCCTTCCCCTCCTTTCCCCTCCATACCCCTTTCCCCTCGCCCTCTCCTCTCCATCTATTGGTGTCCTTGCTTATGTTGGCCCCCGCTATCCTCCTGGTTCTGTTGGTTTTACACTCTGGCTTTGTTGCGTAATCATCTCCTCCTTTTGGCATTCCTTGGTCCCCCTCTGGGGTTTGACCTCCATTCCAAAATTTCTCTTCCGTAGTGTGAGCCATTTGGGGAAGAGCACCTTACCTAGTGTCTCCGACGTGTGCCCTCCTAGTATATTCCACCTTTTCTTCTACGTCGTTGTCTGATGCTAGGGTGCATAGCCAGCACGGTAGCCAGCCCGTGTGGTGGGGTCGCTATGTACCCTTTTGGTTGAGCCCCCTGAACACACAGGGATCACACTTCTGATACCTGAGCTGTGACCTCCTCATGCATGCCTTGGAGTGGTTGCTCGTCATCCTGGAGCATCGGAACTCCCAGCAATGGCCGCCGTGCCAGACGGCCCTTGCTGTGGCTGGGTGGCGCCCGTGAGGAGAGCCCCTGATCGGAGTGGGTGGTATCAGGGCGGACGCTATGCAGATGAAACGCATAAGGGTCCAAACCTCTGGCCGCTCTTCTGCGGCCGTCTCTCTGCGTGGTACTGATTCCTCAAGTGCTGCTTCTCTTGCCCCTTCGGCCTTCCCTTCCGTGGCTACCCCCTGGGAGGAGGGTCAGGCCCGTCGTCTAGGGGCAAAACCTTTCCCCCGTTATCTAGTTTGCACCAGGACTGATGGAGATACCTTCACCAGTGTCAAACCTTTATTCTTTGTGGAACACATTGAAGACAAGTTCGGCGAAGTGGACTCCCTGAGCAAGATGCGGTCGGGTTCGTTACTGATAAAAACTGCTTCGGCTGCCCAATCTGCGGCCCTTCGTGCCTGTACCCATCTTGGCACAATTCCCGTGTCCATTACCCCTCACCAGTCTCTAAATATGGTACAAGGTGTGATTTTTCACAGAGACCTCATCCTTCAAACTGATGAGGAACTTCGGGACAATCTCGGACGGCGGGGTGTTCACTTTGTTCGGCGTGTTCAGAAGGGTCCTAAAGATAATCGTATTGATACTGGTGCCTTTATCCTGGCCTTTGAAGGGGATACCCTTCCTGAGAAAGTTAAGATTATGGTCTATCGCTGTGATGTGAAGCCGTACATCCCACCTCCTATGCGGTGTTTTAAGTGCTTGCGTTTTGGCCACATGTCTTCTCGCTGTACCCAGGACCCTCTCTGTGGTGACTGTGGACGTCCACTCCATGAGGGGAGTCCCTGTGTTCCCCCTCCTGTATGTGTAAATTGTCATGGTAGTCATTCTCCACGTTCAGCAGATTGCCCAGTCTATAAGAAAGAAAAAAAGATACAGGAGTATAAGTCTCTTGATCGTTTAAGCTACACAGAGGCCCGTAAGAAATATGCGCGATTGCACCCTGTGTCCATGACATCTAGTTACGCCTTGGTTACATCTTCATCCCTTCCTCCCCCTTCCTTACCCCCGTCCCGGACCCCTCTCCTTCCCCCCTCCCCTGCGGCTCCCACACCTTCTCCTCTGGGCGCCGCTCCCCCTCCCCAGCCGGAGAAGTGTCCCACTCCTTCGGCGTCTGCCGGTCAAGGGCGCCTCTCCCGGGATGCCCCTTCCCGGCACCTTCCAGGTCAAAGGTCTGCTGCAGCGCGGCGACCGCGAGAGCCGCGGTCTATCGGCCCCCAGGTCGCCCGGTCTCTTTCTGTTCCTGATCTTGCTGCAGCTGGCTCCATTATGCCACACAGCCCTCCTCGATCTCAGCCTGAAAAGAAGAAGAAACATAAGTCCCGGGACAAAGAGCCTCTGGTGTCACCGGAGGTCCCTTCCCCGGCTTCACAACCGGATTCTGACCTGTCGTTTATGGATGTCGCCCCCTCCTTGTCGGTGACGGGTGGGGACCCGGCGGTATGACTGGATTTAGCGTGTTCAGCCCTCATTTAAACCATCGTTCTGTGGTTCTCCAATGGAATTGTAATGGCTACTATCGTCACCTTCCGGAATTGAAATCCCTTCTTTCGTCCTACTCAGCCGCTTGTGTGGTTCTCCAGGAATCTCATTTTACTGATGCTCACTCACCGACCCTCCGTGGGTTCCGTGTTTTCTGTCGAAATCGGGTCGGACCCTTGCGGGCTTCTGGTGGCGTTTGTACGTTGGTCCGTACAGACATTGCTAGCACGTGGATTCCTCTCCAAACTACATTGGAAGCAGTTGCTGTTAGGGTCCACTTGGACTCTGCAGTCACAGTATGCAATCTTTATCTCCCTCCTGACAGGACTCTTACACCTGCTGCCTTAACCACCCTTCTTCAGCAACTTCCTCCTCCCTTCCTCCTCCTTGGGGATTTTAATGCTCATCATCCTTTGTGGGGCAGTGCCTTTCCATCTAGACGAGGTCTTCTTATCGACCAATTTATTGCAGACCACGACCTGTGCCTTCTTAATGATGGCTCCCCTACTCATTTCAGTGCTGGTCATGGTACCTTTTCTGCCATTGATCTTTCTCTTTCTTCTCCCTCTCTCCTCCCTTCATTACACTGGTCGCCACACGACGACCTTTGTGATAGTGACCATTTCCCGTTGATTATCACGCTCCCTTCCCGCTCCCCGATGGAGAGGTTACCTCGTTGGTCTTTCCACCGCGCCGATTGGCCTCTATATACTGCACAGGTCGAGTTTTCTCCCTCTTTGTCGGGTTGTATTGATGACGTCCTACGTGACGTGTCTGACGCGATTGTTCGCGCTGCTAACCTTGCTGTCCCGCGCTCATCTGGACAATTTCGTCGTCGGCAAGTCCCGTGGTGGAGTACGGCCATTGCCATTGCCATCCGTGATCGCCGTCGTACTTTGCAACACTTTAAGAGGCACCCATCTGTAGCCAGCCTTTCTACCTTTAAGCGCCTTCGCGCTACAGCCCGTTATTTAATCAAACAGAGCAAGCGGATATGTTGGGAACGATTCGTTTCTTCCCTTGGTTCCACTGTCCCTCTGTCACGGGTATGGGCTACACTTCGCTCTCTCCAAGGTTGCCATCGGCAGTCCACCCTCCCAGGCCTTCACCTCCCAGATGGCATTTGTACGGACCCATTAGTTCTTGCAGAACATCTTGCGACCCATTTTGCAGTGGCATCAGCGTCGGCCTCCTATCCAGCTGCTTTCCTTCATCAAAAACAGCAGGCTGAAGCTGTCCCCTTATGTTTCACCACTTGTGAGTCAGAATCTTACAACGAACCTTTCACTGAATGGGAATTTCTTTCTGCTCTATCTGCTTCTCATGATACGGCTCCTGGCCCAGATTCCATTCATAACCAGCTGCTTCAACATCTCAGTGCTCCACAACGGCACCATCTTCTTCGGGTGTTTAACCGTATCTGGCTCCAGGGTGACTTCCCTTCTCAGTGGAGGGATAGCATTGTGGTTCCTGTCCTTAAGCCTGGTCAGAACCCCCTATCTGTTGACAGCTATCGGCCAATTAGTTTGACCAATGTTGGTTGTAAGTTACTTGAACGGCTGGTAGCCCGTCGGCTCACTTGGGTCCTCGAATCTCGGGATCTATTGTCCCCTTACCAGTGTGGCTTTCGAGAGGGACGATCTCCAATCGATCATTTGCTTCGCTTGGAATCCGCAGTTCGGCAGGCTTTTTCCCAGCGCCGCCATTTGGTTGCAGTGTTTTTTGACCTTCGCAAGGCCTATGACACGGCCTGGCGCCATCACATCTTACTAACCCTTCATCAGTGGGGTCTTCGGGGCCCACTCCCGATTTTTATCCGCCAGTTCCTGATCCATCGGTCATTCAGAGTTCGAGTTGGTACTGCTTTTAGTTCTCCACGGACCCAGGAGACGGGCATCCCACAGGGTTCTGTCTTGAGTGTCCTTCTTTTCCTCATTGCTATCGATGGACTTGTGGCCTCTGTCGGTCCCTTGGTCGCCCCTGCCCTGTATGTGGATGATTTCTGCATTTGGGTTAGTTCTTCCTCGATGCCATCTGCAGAACGGCAGCTCCAGGTGGCTATACGGCGTGCCTCTGCATGGACCCTCTCCCACGGGTTTCAATTCTTTCCTTTAAAATCGCGGGTGGTCCACTTCTGTCGCCGTACTACGGTCCACCCTGATCCAGAGCTCTATCTCGCTGCACAAAGATTGCCTGTGGTTCCACAGTTTCGTTTCCTAGGTCTTCTTTTCGACAACAAGCTCACTTGGCTGCCCCATATCAGACTCCTGAAGGTAGGATGTTTCCGTAAACTCAATGTCCTTCGCTTCCTTGCCCACTCCTCCTGGGGGGCGGACCGTTCCCTCCTCCTCCGTCTTTATCGTGCTCTAGTTCTGTCACGTTTGGACTATGGTTGTCAAGTTTATGGTTCAGCTGCTCCTTCCACGCTGCACGTGCTGGATCCAGTCCACCATCGTGGTATCCGTTTGGCCACCGGTGCCTTCCCTACTAGCCCTGTTGATAGTCTCCTGGTTGAAGCTGGGATCCCCCCCCTTTCTGTTCGGCGGTCCCAGCTTCTGGTGTCTTATGCCCTTACTATCCGTTCTTCTCCCGCTCATCCTTCCTATTCTATTCTATTCCCAGACCATGGACGTCGCCCGCCTGACTCCCGCCCTCGGGCGGGTTTACCGGTTGGGCTGCGCCTTGCGTCTCTTACCCGTGATTTTCGGCTTCCTTCTTTGTCCTGTCTTCCTCGCTCCCTCCCCTCCACCCCTCCTTGGTTAGTTCCTCGGCCTCGAATTCGGATGGATCTCCGCCGCGGTCCGAAAGATTCCATCCCCCCGGTGGTGTTCCGTTCCTTTTTCCGCCAAATTTTATGGGAGTTTCGGGATGCTGTTGTTTTTTACACTGATGGCTCTAAATCTGCTGATCATGTTGGGTATGCCTTCACGTCCTTCGTTGGAACGGAAAATCATCTACTGCCACCCTCATGTGGGGTGTTTACTGCGGAATTGATGGCAATTTCCCGGGCCCTTACCTTTATTAAACAATCCCAACACAACCGCGTTTTGTTATGTACGGACTCGATGAGTGGCCTTCTTGCTATTGACCGGTGTTTTTCGCGCCATCCCTTGGTCTCTGCCATCCATGACCATCTCGCTGATCTTCACCGTGCTGCTTGTTCCATTGACTTCTTATGGGTCCCAGGCCATGTGGGTATCCCGGGTAATGAGCTCGCTGATCGTTTGGCTGGGGGAGCAGTTACTTACCCCCCGTTTTCTGTAACCCCTCCTGCAGCGGATTTACGGCTTCACATCAAATCCCACTTTGCACAGTCATGGGCCAATTCTTGGGAGGCTACTCCACTGTCTAATAAACTTCGTGCCATTAAGGTGAATACAGGCCCATGGCGTTCTTCCTTTCGCCTCTCCCGCAAGGACTCGACCACACTGTGTCGTCTCCGCATTGGCCATACCAGGCTGACCCATGGTTTCCTTTTGCGTGATGAGCCACCCCCGCTATGTGGTTGTGGAGCCTTCCAGTCAGTGGCCCACATTTTGGTTGAATGCCCCCTTCTTTTGGCTCTGCGTGCTAAGTACAGACTCCCCCACACTTTACCTTTGATGTTGGCTGACGATTCCCGGATGGTCTCTCTGGTTCTAGGTTTCCTCCGGGAGAGTGGTTTTTATTCTCAGTTTTAAAGTTTTTAATCTCCCTCTGGTGTTGGGGCAGGACGGTGAGTGTTTGGGTGTCTCCCACTGTAGGCAGTGTTCAGAGATTCCCGATTCACCTCCCTGACCGGAATCCTCTTTTCTTTCCCTTTTACTCTGTTTTTACCCCTTCTTTTTAAGGCTTGGTTAGTTTTTCTATTCTCATACGTACTTTCTGCATTATAGCAGTTGTACCTTTTAAGTCACAGGTGGTCTTGCCTATGCTGTTTCAGCATAGTGTTGGGTTCGTTCTCTTGCCAACTTCCCTCATTTGTTTTTACTAATGACAACGTGACTGCCCTTTTACGTTTCCCCTTTATCCGTTTTATTTTTCTGACTATACTGAGATGTCCCGTTAGCAGAATGGAATCTATTTGAAACAAGGGACTGATGACCTTGCTGTTTGGTCCCTTTAACCTCAAACAACCAACCAACCAACCAACTTCCTTCTTTCTCTGTGTCCATAGTTAATTATTTACACTGAAGAGCCAAAGAAACTGGTACGCCTGCCTAATGTCGTGTAGGGCCGCCGCGAGCACGCAGAAGTGAAGCAACACTACGTGGCATGGACGCGACTAATGTCTAAAAAGCGGTGATAGACGGAACTGACACCATGAATCCTGCGGGGTTGTCCATAAATCCGTGAGGGTACAACGTAGTGGAGATCTCTTCTGACCAGCACGATGCAAGGCATCCCAGATATGCTCAACAGTGTTCATGTCTTGGGAGTATGGTGGCCAGCGAAAGTATTTAAATTCAGAAGAGTGTTCCTGGAGCTACTCTGTAGCAATTCTAGACGTGTGGGGTGTCGCATTGTCCAGCTGCAGTCGTGAAAGTCCGTAGGAATGGACATAAATGGATGCATGTGATCCGACAGAATGCTTACGTACGTGTCACCGGTCAAACTCGTATCTCGACGTATCAGGGGACCCATATCACTCCAAATGCACACTCCTCACACTATTACAGAGGCTCCACCAGCTTGAACTGTCCCCTGCTGACATGCAGGATCCATAGGGATACAATTTGAAACGAGACTCGTCCGAGCAGGCAACATATTTCCAGTCATCAACAGTCCAATGTCGGTGTTGACAGGCCCAGACGAAGCGTAAAGCTTGTGTCGTGCGTTTAGCAATAATGCACGAGTGGACCTTCGGCTCAGAAAACCCATATAGATTGTTTCTTTGAATGGTATGCACGCTGACACTTGTTGATGAACCAACATTGAAATTTGCAGCAATTTGCGGATGGGTTGCTATTGTCACGTGAATGATTCTCTTCAGTCGTCGTTGGTTCCGTTCTTGCAGGACCTTTTTCCGGCCGCAGCGATGTCGGAGATTTGATGTTTTACCGGATTCCTGATGTTCACGGTGCACTCGTGAAAGGGTCGTGTAGGAAAATCCCCACTTCATCGCTGTCTTGAAGGTGTCCCATCGCTCATGTGTCGGCTATAGAACAACGTTCAAACTCACTTAAATCTTTATAATCTACTACTGTAGTAGCAGTAACCGATCTAACTGCGCGACACACTTGTTGTTTCATATAGGCGTTGCCGACCGCACTGCCATATTCTGCCTGTTCACATAACTCTGTATTTGAATACGAATGCCTATTCCATTGTCTTTGCCGCTTCAGCGTACCTCCGAAGATTACAATCCCTGACGCTTCAGGATTACCTACTGTGATGTAATGTTTTAATTTTGCATTGCGAGAAAGTGATTCTTTGTTGTATTTATACCACGTAATTCTAAAAGCTATTTGAAATTTAACAATTCTTTCTTTGTTTGCCTCGCGACTCAATCCAGAGGTGTGAATGCTTTCTTGTATGTATTTAAATTTGGATACTTGAAATATTTTTCCAAACTGTGTAAACGTGTGATGTTCATTTGGGTTTCGAAGAAAGCATTCCATGTGTTGAATTATTTCGTTACAAATTTTCTGACCTCTTTTATGTTATTTCATGGATTTTTCTAAAGGAGTTAGTTGCCTCTTCTCTGTTGTTTGAAAGGATCGCTAGATCGTCTGCGTAAGCCAAACATCGGAAACGAATATTAGTTTGACGTAGTCTGTCAAAGTCTCTGCCTTTTACTATTTTTCCAATGTAATAATCACTTTTCAATCGTAAGGGGGATACTCGGCGTCCCTGTAGGACTTGTTTTTTTACGTAGTCTTTCGTAGTTCTCATATCCCGGCGAAATCTTTAACCTTGTTCATAAATGGCGTCTCCAAATTTTCAGGCAAACGGTCTAAGTGGTTATGTAAATAGTGCACCGTAATATTCAAGTTGCACCCAAGGGATGTAAAACTGTTAAGCATCTCGTTTACCAGTTGAACTTAATTTCCACTTTACATTTACCGAGATAACTTCCGAAATCTGCAACAAATGAAGTGGAGATTTTTCGTTTAGCCAGCTATCTAATTTATAAGGGCTGGATTCTTAATGAATTGTATTTGTGGGCCGTTAAGTTTTCCGTACTTAACTGAGGCATTTATTCCACTATATATACAAACCATGGCCCATTCTTATCAAGAGTCCTCACAAACTGCTTCATATAGCTCAGTTTGCTATTCAGTGGAGGAAAGATGATTTCCTCTCTTTCAACTAAATGTTTGTGAGTAACGTTATTTCCCCTGAAGTCCATGTGCTCTCACTCACACCACTGTTTTCTAGCCCAGTGCTGCTTTTTTTTGTCTCTATCCCACAGGCACAAGAAGGAAGGATATTTGGTGTGGCCACTTTGCTGTCTGAGGAGGAAATGTATCAGTTTTTTAAGTCCACGCAAATCACCCATTGATATTCATGGTAACTCATCGTTTCCAACACGAAAACTAATTATGTTCTTTCATTTTCTTTGAGTGAACAGTTGTTATTGAACAATATTTGCTCTCACTGTGTACAAGAACAAATTTCAAACTTTGTCTTGACCTGTTAATAAATAGGCGCTAATCGTTTTGGGAAACAGGGAGATCCGGTGTTTCCAGGAGTCCCCTAATTTTGTGGTGACATAGAAATGTGTCTTCTGGAAAGAAGGGTAGTATATCTTTTTCTGTGTTCAAATGTGTGTCAATTCCTAAGGGGCCAAACTGCTGAGGTCATCGGTCCGTAGACTTACACACTACGTAAACTAACTTAAGCTAAAAAGAACACACACACACACACACACACACACACACACACACACACACACACACACACACACACACATGTCCAAGGGAGGAGTTGAACCTCTGGCGGTAGGGGCTGCGCAATTCATGACATTGCGCCTCAAACCGAACGGCCACTCCACGCGGCTCTCTTTCTCTATTACGATAGAAAGTAATTTTGGTTTCTTTTACTCTGTAAATTTTTGTTATTCAACTTGGTAGTCAGTATTTTGACAGGTTCAAATCTCTGGTGATTGCATTGGACTCTACACGGTTGAAGAGTTGAGGGATTGATGACTTCCCCTCATAATGACTGTCACTATCGTTACTACCAGGGGAACAACATTCGTCCTTACATTGCTCTGGCTGTTAAAACGTTGGGACTGGCACTTGATCTGAATCACTGACCAGGCGTCTTGTAGAGACTAAATCAGGGTAAGTCCATTTGTTACAGCTGTTTCAATTGTTACTAGTAATATTTAATAGGCAGCAACAACAGTCATTGGAGTGGTTTTTGGGTTCCTTCCAGCCCATCAGTAATCCAGATTTCAGAAATTCTCTTTTCCTGATAGCCCACTGACGTAAATGTTCTGTAAAAGTTTTGCAGACATGATGCGGTACCCTGCTTTTATCCTGACACCAAGCTTAACATCAAAGTGTCCAAGGTAAGTTCCCTTTGTCAAGTTACTAAGTTTTTCTGTTTCCTTTAAATAGCTGTTCTTAACATACGTAGCAAAGCACATAATGATTATTTACACAGCTTTTTCTGAGTGCACTCGCTGTACCTCTATTCTGCAACGCAAACAACAATCTGCTACACCGTACACGGTGGGCTTTCAAAAACATTAAAATGAAATGGTGTGATGGTGGCCCTCAACTACGTTCCCTCAGACTCAGAGTTGCAATATTAAAAGTTTTGGCTGGTTTCGTTGTCTAGGGGCTGGGATACGTAGTTGCCGCATTAAAAGCCAAATACTGCTGTGTGAAATAAGCATCAAACGAAAAAACTACAAAGAACAAAACTAGTCCAGCTTGAAAAGGGATCCAGATGGCGCTATGGTTGAGCCGCTAGATGGCGCTGCCATAGGTCAAACGGATATCAACTGTTTTTTTAAATAGAAACAGTCATTTTTATTACATATTCGTGTAGTACGTAAAGAAATATGAATGTTTTAGTTGGACCACTTTAATCGCTTTGTGACATATGGCGCTGTAATAGCCACAAACGTATAATTATGTGGTATCACGTGCAATTCCGCCAGTGCGGACGGTATTTGCTTCGTGATACATTACCCGTGTTAAAATGGACCGCCTACCAATTGCAGAAAGGTAGATATCGGGTTGATGCATGGCTATTGTGATCAAAATGCCCAACGGGCGTGTACTGTGTATGCTGCTCGGTATCCTGGACGACATCCTCAAAGTGTCCGGACCGTTCGCCGGATAGTTACGTTATTTAATCAAACAGGAAGTGTTCAGCCACATGTGAAACGTCAGCCACGACCTGCAACAAATGATGCCCAAGTAGGTGTTTTAGCTGCTGCCGCGGCTTACCCTCATATCAGTAGCAGACAAATTGCGCGAGAATCGGGAATCTCAAAAACGTCGTTGTTGAGAATGCTACATCAATATCGATTGCACCCGTACCATATTTCTATGCACCAGGAATTGCATGGCGACGACTTTGAACGTCGTGTACAGTTCTGCCACGGGCACAAGAGAAATTATGGGACGATGACATATTTTTTGCACGCATTCTATTTAGCGACGAAGCGTCATTCACCAACAGCGGTAACGTAAAACGGCACTATATGCACTATTTGGCAACGGAAAATTACCGATGGCTGCGGCAAGTGGACCATCAGCGACCTTCGCGGGTTAGTGTATGGTGCGGCATTATTGGAGGAAGGATAATTGGCCCCCATTTTATCGATGGCAATCTAAATGGTGCAATGTATGCTGATTTCCTCCGATGTTACTACAAGATGTTTCAATGCACGACAGAATTGCGATGTACTTCAAACATGTTGGATGTCCGGCACAAAGCTCGAGTGCGGTTGAAGCGGTATTGAATAGCATATTTTATGACAGGTGGATTGGTCGTCGAAGAGCCATACCACGTTCACGGTATCTGACGTCCCGGGATTTCTTTCTGTGGCGAAAGTTGAAGGATATTCGCTATCGTGATCCACCGATAACGCCTGACAACATGCGACAGCGCATTGTCAATGCAAGTGGGAACGTTAGGGAAGGCGAACTACTCGCTGCTGAGAGAAATGTCGTTACACGTATTGCCAAATGCAATGAGATTGACATCATTTTCAGCATTTATTGTATTGATGTGGTATTTATAGGTAATCACGCTGTAACAACATAAGTTCACAAAGGTACATGTATCACATTGGAACAACCGAAATGTTCAAACGTACCTACGTTCTGTATGTTAGTTTAAAAAACCTACCTGTTACCAACTGCTCGTCTAAAATTGTGAGCAATATTTTTGTGAATATTACAGCGCCATCTATCACAAAGCGAAAAAAGTGGTCCACCTAAAACATTCATTTCTTTACGTAATATAAGATATTTAAAAAAACGCAGTTGATATCCGTTTGACCTATGGCAGTGCCATCTAGCGGCCCAACCACAGCGCCATCTGGTTTCCCCCTTGAAGCTAGCCAAGTTTCGTTCTTCGTAGTTTTTCGTTTGACGCTTATTTCGTGACATATTTGACCCGGTCACGATCAATGGACCAACCTGTATAAAGGACCAGATAGCTTTCCTAAGAATAACTGATGGGAAATATGTAACAACGGACGAATTGGTGACACTTAATTCCATCGACTTTCTGAAACAAAAGAATAACGCTATTATTTTGCTATATGGTAATTTTGTCAACTACGTGATAAACAAACGAGGACCTGACACAGTTGAGTACAAATTGTACACCGTACCTGAATTCTATAAATCTCACGGAAGAAGAGACCATAAAAGCAATTTTGGCAACATGTTGAACCTGATATTTCAAGTTCAGACAATGTGTATATCCTGGAAGATGTATCGTGTAAACATGTGCGACATGCTGACAATAGGAGCAGAAGTCAGTTCAGATTGTATCATGTGTGTAGCAGTTGAGTTTTGTGAATTTCGAGGGAAAAGGAAAGGAAAGAAAAGAAAAAAAGAAGGAAAGAAAAAAAGAAGGAAAGAAAAAAAGAAGGAAAGAAAAAAAGAAGGAAAGAAAAAAAGAAGGAAAGAAAAAAAGAAGGAAAGAAAAAAAGAAGGAAAGAAAAAAAGAAGGAAAGAAAAAAAGAAGGAAAGAAAAAAAGAAGGAAAGAAAAAAAGAAGGAAAGAAAAAAAGAAGGAAAGAAAAAAAGAAGGAAAGAAAAAAAGAAGGAAAGAAAAAAAGAAGGAAAGAAAAAAAGAAGGAAAGAAAAAAAGAAGGAAAGAAAAAAAGAAGGAAAGAAAAAAAGAAGGAAAGAAAAAAAGAAGGAAAGAAAAAAAGAAGGAAAGAAAAAAAGAAGGAAAGAAAAAAAGAAGGAAAGAAAAAAAGAAGGAAAGACAAAAAGAAGGAAAAGGAAAATTAATCATGAAACAAAACTTTGTGAAATATCTTTTCTTTTTTTGAAAAGAATTTCTTTAATGCAGGCATAAACTTCGTCTGGCTCAGAAACAAGTGTTCATTTCTTTTTGTAACTATTTTATTCCTAAAAACAATCGAAGCCTCAACCTAGTCAATAAGAAAATCATTTTAATGTTGAACAAACCAAGAGCACAGCGGCCTCAACGCAAGAAAATTAAAAATTAATAAATACAATAAAAAAATGAAAATACAAAGCAGCATAGCTTAACCACAGCTAACAGAAGGAAAGGGAACGAGTTGCCGCCAGGTAAGGGGAGACATAGCGGCCAGGCCTCAGACTGATTGACTCCGGCCCACTTTGCCCCCACCTGCCCTGGCAGTTCAGTTTCCACTTGAAAACATCAGATAGAAACTGGAAGCAAAAGATTTTAAAAAAAGAAAAGAAAGATTTGAAAAAGTGGTAGAAAAAGCAGTTACGGCACTTGCTTGCTAAAGGCGAAGATCCAGAGTTCGAATCTCGGTCCGGCACACAGTTTTAATCTGCCACACAGTTTCGTGACAGCGCGCACTCCACTGCAGAGTGAAAATTTCATTCTGGAATTTTTAATCATATGCGTGAAGCTAAGGTAAACTTCAACAATCGAGCCAGGAATGAATTACTGATAGTGTGACATGGATCAATAAGAGTTCGTGTGCACACTTAAATTAAACTACAGGGTTATTACAAATGATAGAAGCGATTTCACAGCTCTACAATAACTTTATTATTTGAGATATGACCGAGCGAGGTGGCGCAGTGGCTAGCACACTGGACTCGCATTCGGGAGGACGACGGTTCAATCCCGCGTCCGGCCATCCTGATTTAGGTTTTCCGTGATTTCCCTAAATCGCTCCAGGCAAATGCCGGGATGGTTCCTTTGAAAGGGCACGGCCGGCTTCCTTCCCTAATCCGTTGAGACCGATGACCTCGCTGTCTGGTCTCCTCCCCCAAACAATCCAATCCAATCCAATTTGAGATATTTTCACAATGCTTTGCACACACATACAAAAACTCAGTTTTTTAGGCATTCACAAATGTTCGATACATGCCCATTTAGTGATTCCGCAGACATCAAGCCGATAATAAAGTTCCTCCCACACTTGGCGCAGCATGTCCCCATCAATGAGTTCGAAAGCATCGTTGACGCGAGCTCGCAGTTCTGGCACGTTTCTTGGTAGAGGAGGTTTAAACACTGAATCTTTCACATCACTGTGCGTGAAACTTACCCGCACGCGTTCAACCGTTTCTTCGCTCACTGCAGGCCGACCCGTTGATTTCCCCTTACAGAGGCATCCAGAAGCTTTAAACTGCGCATACCATCGCCGAACGGAGTTAGCAGTTGGTGGATCTTTGTGGAATTTCGTCCTGAAGTGTCGTTGCACTGTTATGACTGACTGATGTGAGTGCATTTCAAGCACGACATACGCTTTCTCGCCTCCTGTCGCCATTTTGTCTCACTGCGCTCTCGAGCGCTCTGGCGGCAGAAACCTGAAGTGCGGCTTCAGCCGAACAAAACTTTGAGTTTTTCTACGTATCTGTAGTGTGTCGTGACCATATGTCAATGAATGGAGCTACAGTGAATTTATGAAATCGCTTCAATCATTTGTAATAGCCCTGTATATTGATAAAGACCACAAACGAACACTGGTCATCTGATTTACGATATTCAAGAAAATAGTACATTACCTGGAGGCGATGACTCGTAGCGCCACGTCTGCATCGTCCAGTATTACGTGATTGTAGCCTCTCTCTTCTTTCTCTTGTCAAATGCCATGGAGCACTGTTTAAACATTCCACATGCCTGCATCGTTAGAAGAGACCATCCGAGGCAATAAGTCCTTGTAAATACGTAGATTTTAACCTCGAATTCAAATCGAGATATGCTCACTACGATAGCTGACTATCGACTATGTGGCTTTGTTGAACCTTTACGTGCTCCCCTCATACCTTTCATCTTTTCCATTTGCATGTTTTTGGCTCTATAACATAGACTTTCTTCTGGCTTTCCTATTCCATTGTTACAGTTCTACTGAAACCATGCAGGGACCATTAAACCATACCATATTTTCGCCGGTCGCATTACATGTGTGGTAGTGGTTCATTCGCCAACAGCCTTGCCGCAGTGGTAACACCGGTTCCCGTCTGATCACCGAAGTTAAGCGCTGTCGGGCTGGGCTAGCACTTGGATGGGTGATCATCCGGTCTGCCGAACGTTGTTGGCAGGTGGGGTGCAGTTAGCCCTTGAGGCAACCTGAGGATCTAGTTGACTAAGAAATAGCGGCTCCAGTCTCGTAACCTGACATACGGCCGGGAGCGCGGGGTGCTGACCACATGCCCCTCCATATCCGCATCCGGTGACACCTGTGGGCCAAGGATGACACGGAAGCCGGTCTTTACCGTTAGGCCTGTCAAGGCCTGTTCGGATGGAGTTAAGTTTAGTCTAGTTTAATGGTTCATTCTCGTTAAACAGTCAGAAATACACAGTAGCAAAAAATACGTAAGATACAGCTAAAACGCTCAAGGAAAACGCCGGCATAAAGTCTAAAAGGAATAAATTATCAGTTTCCCAACGTTACGATAGAATGAACAGATTCAGAATGGATTCATTGTCATCAACAGGAAAGCGTCGTACTCGCTTTCAGGTAATGGTATAGTTACATTACTTCGTTGTAAGAAGTCTGTAAATCATTCGAAAACGTGTATCTTATATGAAAATAGACCACACGAACTTTACAGGAGCGAGAAAGATACCAATGGAAACTTCTGAAGAAATTCAGCATCCTTCCGAGAGAAATAACGTCACGTCTCTTCCACGAACCACAGATTGGTGTGATTCTAGGATCATTATTAAGCCGGAATTGTAGATTTAAATGACATAGTTTACTAGAGACAACTGGGTTTTATATTTTTATTTCTTCGTTACGAACGCGTTACGGAGACGATCGAAGCACCCAAGTAAGACTACACGGGATCGACAAGATGCAGCGTATAAGTTCCATTTCCTTTACATTGACTTCAGAGAAAATTTAGAGGATTTATTATTTCTCCACCTTTTATTTAATTCATCGAAAAATCGATATACAAAAGTAGATTGTTTTTCCTGCTGAGTAGTTGTTTACGGACCGAGGACTATGCTAAAACAGTTGCAAAAATGTAGAAGAAATTTAGAAAACACTCTTCAGTGTATACATAAAAGTTAGTTTATTGCACAACCATAAAAGGCTGTTTCCAATTTCTTTTTTGTTCATTAGTAATTTGTCTTTACGTGCTATACCAGCAAATATGCTTTATTGGAGCAAAACATTTTGTTATAATTCCTGAAGTCACACAGAGGTTACCGTTGGTTAACATGCATTATTACTGTCATGTGAGCCCAGCTGCCAGTGGCGGATAAAATCTACGGTTCTTGGAAGACATGCTCCTAGCCAACATCATGAACTGAAGTGGAGCAAAGTTGGAATCAATTTCCTTCATGTTTTATATAATATTTAGACACACTGGTGTCCCATGGAGTCAGCTGCCTGCATTTAAAATTAAAATGTAGGAAAGGAAGTCAACGGTCATATTTTGCAAGATTAGGAGAAGCTTTCAGAAGACGACAAATATAATTAATATATATAGTGATGGACACAGAAAAAGAGAAACGTCGCAAGGTAAAGTGAATGAACAAAAGCACAATTTTGTACACGCTGAACATTTAATACAAATGCAACTGTACTTCCTTTAATTTTTTCCATTTTAAATTGATATATCCATTTATTATAATCCACCTTGCAATCCGTAATGGGAAAATGAAATACTGTCATACTGAATGCATGTTCGGGAAAAAGATATTTGTAGAACAAAAAGTGGTCTTACTTTCCATCAAAAATGAATGGAAGAATGATAGTGATGAAACTATATTGTATTATATACTATTGATTCTTCAGTTCTTTTTCCCATTCTCGGATGACTTTGTCTAAGACAAGGTTGAAGAGGAGTGGAGACAAGCCGTCACCTTGTCTGACGCCGGTTTTGATCAGGAAGGGCTCTGATATTTCACCCAGGAATTTTATCTTAGAAGTTGTGTTTGTGAGCGTTTCTTTGATAAGGTTTAGGGTTTTCGGATCGAGTCCTAGCTCCTCAAGGATAATAAAGAGAGATTGCCTATCGATTGAATCATAAGCCTTTGCGAAATCAACAAAGGAACAAATGATCGGACTGTTTCTGACTGCTTTGTATTTGTTGTCTTCAAATTGAAAATTTGTTCTGCACAGGATCGTTGAGGGTGAAAGCCAGCCTGGTATTCACCAATACTGTGTTCGAGTTGTTCTTGTGTTCGTTGAAGAAGACAAGCTGAGAGGATTTTATAAGTGACTTGGAGAAGGGAGATTCCTCGATAGTTGTTTATATCTGCCATGTCTCCCTTTTTATGCAGTGGATGAATTAGGGCGCATTTCCAATCTTCTGGTAGTTTTTCTGTCTGCCAAATGTCTGTGATGATTTGAGTGAGTTCTTTGAGGGAATTTGGTCCAAGATTTTTAAGTAGTTCTGCAGTGATATTATCTTCTCCGGATGCCTTGTTGTTTTTCAGTCTATGAATATGTCTTTGGATCTCCTCTAGTGTAGGTGGTGGGGATTCTGGATTTGTGTGGATAGCAGTTTCTTGAGGGAATCTTGAAGAAGGTTCAGGGCAATTGAGGAGTCCGGAAAAGTATCTTGCCAGCTCCTCACAATTTTCCCGATTTGTGAGCGCTAGTTTTCCATCTGGTTTTCTGAAACATAGATTTCGTGAGCCGTATCCATTGATTCTCCCAGCAAAGGTCTTATAGAAGTCTCGTACATTATAGTTACGGAAATTTTCTTCAATAGACTCACACTGTTCCTTGAGGTACTTCCTCTTGACTTGTCTGATTGTTTTTGCCACTTGTCTTCTGGTGTTGTGGAAGTGATCTAGATTTTCTGGGGATTTTTTACTGTTATACTTCAGAAAGGCTTTCTTTCTTTCTTTCTTCCAGCGCTTTTTCACATCCAGAGTCCCACCAGGGGTGTTTGGTGTTCTTTTTCAATGGGATCAGTTCTTTTGCCTTCTTTGTAATTTTTGTTCGAAATTTTTCCCAAGAGTCAGCTGGTTCCTTTTCCCAGATTCCTTCAGATTGGTTTCTTTGATTGTTCGTGTGTCAAATTTCATCATGTGTGTTTTCTTCGGATAGAATTTTTTTGGGGTGAATTTCACTTTAATGCGTGTTACGTAGTGGTCTGAGTCAATGTTCGCTCCTCTGCGGACTTGGACATCATGGATCTCTTTCTGTACGAAATAGGAGATGGCAATGTGGTCAATCTGATATTCGCCGATCTCTTGTATGGGGGACCTCCAGGTCTTTTGTTTTATAGGTTTTTTCTCAAAGATGTAGACATTATTTTTAGATTATTTTGTTAGCATAGTTCAATAAATCTCAGTCCGTTTCTGTTGGTGAATCTGTGTGCTGCATATTTTCCTACAGTTTTTAGGTGTTCTTTCTCTCTGCCAATTTGTGCATTGAAATCTCCCATTAAGATTTTGATATCATCCCAGGGAATTTTGGCCATGACATCTTCAAGTTTAGTCCAGAATGTTTCAATTTGTAGTTGTCGTTTTTTGTTGTCTATGTTTGTGGGTGCATGAATATTATCAATGCGTATTTCTTGTTGGCGCACTGGATACGCATGGTCATGAGGCGATTATTTATGGAAGAGACCTCTCTAATTTAGCCTAATGTATTTCTGTGCACCGCAAATGCCATGCCCAGGAGTGGCGTACCATTGGCAATTCGTTTGTCAGTCTTGCTCTTGAAGATGAGAGTTTCCATAGTCTATTGTATTTTCATCCGTGAATCTAGTTTCTTGTAACGCTAAGATCTTAATTTTTTGTTGGTCTAGCTCTGTTACTAAGTTGTAATTTTCCAAATTGAATAAGGGTCTCAATGTTAAAGGTACTAATGTACATGGGAACTTTGGGACGAAGTTTGCTTGAGAACTCTGATCGTGATGGCCCGGGTTCCCCAGAATCCGAAAACCCAGTTGTCGTCTGTCGACGAGTGGATTGGTTACCACCTGGGGTAATTCTGTCATTACTCTCACGAATCATGATAGCTTGTAAGTTTTGGTCCAGTGTTTCCACTGGGTGTTTAGAACCAGGGATTGTCAGTTCCTGGAGCATATAATACAGCCGCACCTACTAGATGGACAGACGCTGACCTCGCTGCCGCTCGACTCGAGTACAGACGCATTGAGGATTTGGAATGTGAGATTTTTTTTTTTCAAGGTTTTCTCCTATAGATCCGCCGTGTTCTGCGTTAACAGGGTCACCTCGTGTAGGATGTGGCTCTTCACCACGCACGGACGGTCTTGGACGCAGCTTCCTCAGAGGCAAAGGTCTTGCATACCTCCTCAGCTCATCCCTGGGGTGGTGAGGACCAGTACTGAGTCAACCCCAAGCAAAGGTGCTACCTCTACCAACCACCTTACTGGAAGCCTATACAACTAGGAAGATCTAAAGATGGTATTAAAATTTCATGCTTGGCATTTGCAGATGACGTGACCATTCTAGCAAAAAACGAGACCACAGCAATTAAACAGATAGACATTCTCAAAGAATGCGCCGAAAAATTTAGGCTACAAATTTCCTTCCAAAAAACCAAATTCATCTGCTCAAAATTTGAAACTCAAAAACTGACTACAGAATATGGACAAATTGAGAGAGTTCCATTCTTTAAATACTTAGGCGAGGTCCTAGAACCCACAGGGGGAGAGAAAACTGCACAAAAATTTCGACTGCAAAAACTGAAAAGAGCATACTGGAAAACCCACATCTACAATAAAAAGTCTCTCTCCATTCACTCGAAAATACGACACTACAATACAGTAATCAAGCCCTAAGCACTATATGCCAGCGAAACACTCACACTCCATAGAAAAGGCGACCTGGAAGGCATCCTGAAAGAGGAACGCAAAATTATCAGAAAGATTCCTGGCCCAAAAAGAACGGAAGATGGATACAGGTTACAGTCTCGGAAAACTACAGAAAAATTATCTAACCTCGCCGCAGACATCCGGAAAAGAAGACTAAAATTTTACGGTCATATCCACAGACTCCCAACACCCAGACTCTCCCACAAAATTTTAATATACATTGAAAAATTGAAAACCATACCCTGGATACAAGAAACCAAAACAGATCTAGCAAATGCAAAAATAAATTCTTCAGAAGTTATAAACAGAAATGTATACAGGCAAAATATCAATAGTTGGAAAGTACAACCCGAGAATGAAGTTTGCAAGAGACAGGGGACAAAATGGACAGAGGAAAGAAAGAGAATTCATGGGGAAAGAATGAGAGAAGTTTGGAGAATTAAAAAATTGAATCGGAAAAGCTTTGCGTGATCCGTATGGGTCCAATCGCACATAATAATTATATACTATTGGAGGTTTTACAAATGATAACACTAAGTCAATTTTAGATGCATCCTCACGTGATCTAGACAGTGATTAGAAATGAAGTATACTACAGCCTTTCTTTTTGCTCTCGCAAAGCAAATATGTGGAGTACCACAGTCCTGAGCGATATTTACGAGCTTACATAAATTGTCTAGAACATTATTTTACGCTGTACTGAAGCTCCTCCACGTTCTTCAATGCACCGGTCAATTGAAACTGCTAGAAGCGGTTGCCAATCTGAAAAAAGTGTCCGTAAAATGAAGTATAACGAGGATTCGATGCGTAGTGAATATAATATGCCCTACAAAGCGTTCGAAAAAGTACTTAAGCGCCAATAGAAGCATACAATATTACCAGCTGGTGGCGATGTGGGCACGGCCATACCTATCCAGAGCCCTATGCAAGCTGCCATGATAAAATCTGTATCCGAAAATCTAGCAAGTTCTGGAGAATATGCTTTATATAAAAATAAATTACAGTTTAAATCAGAATTGTTATAACACACGGACGATGCGTGGGTAGAAAGCTAATATTGTACTCTAATTTCCGTATGAGGCAGACTACTAATACTTATAATGGATATTGCTCCACGCAAGTTGAAAAGCATCGGAGAATTAGTAAACAGTAAAGTTTTTAGATGTAGCAAAATACGTTATCGAAAAATACGAACAATGCGCTATATGTTTAGGAGTCAAAATCTGAGATAAGAGAGCTGACGGTCTACGGTTGGGATGAAAATTGTGCCCTATTCCAACTCATACATAGCTTTCGTACTATTCCTCTGTTAATATTACGTACCATAATGTTGCCGTCACTGTTCGAGACTGCTACAAACTTTGTCTAAAATTCCCATTCGAAAGCCTCGATAGAGAACTGGACACTATGCAGCCTGTTCAGAAGTGCTTTAAATGCCACAATCTTATATTGTATCGGCTGATTAGATGTGCTGTGTATAGCCACATCAGAAGTGTTTGGATTTCTTCAAATACCAGATCCAGCCGACTTGCCTTTAATCTTTATACATAAATCTAAAAATGGAAGCGTTCCAGTTTCACTCCGTTCCATAATAAACTAAGTATTGTATTGTATTTTGTTTCATTTCTCCAAAGAATTTTCACATTCCTGAAAAAAGCCTCTATGTAACAGAACGTCATCAACGTACCATGCCTAAATCACTATTTTTCTAAAATAATTTAAGATTTTCAGTCATTTTATCTTCTAACGTAATTATGAACATATTGGCAAGGCTTTAGGATAATGGGGAACTCATTGCGAGACACCGTTTCTGTATGAATGTGGTATCCCGGCACTTGAAATAAATGTTTGTAAATTTTCCCTTGGTCCTCAAATTGTGTGGAACAAATTCCATTATAAATATTGGTAGTCTAAATCATACGGAATTTATCGTATTAGTTTTCTAACTCCACAACGTTCTTGTTTAATAATACTTACCAATTTACACTGTAATTTATTTTTATGTACTATAGCACCTTGCCCTCTTCCACGCTTCGCCGTTCGGTGCACTAGCCCCATTTTCTCTAGCGGTATCTTGCTCGGATTTCCCGTTACGACAGATACTTGCGTAGTGCTCTAGCTAGTCCACTGTTCCATATGGCCGTGACCGCATAGACTCCAGCTCATAAAGTGGTATGATTTTATTGGTGCATATACACACACATAAAGAAAGATTTGCATCAACCCGGTTCCCAAAACTCCTGAAGATAGGCGTTGACCGTGGCTATCACAAACACAGTCCCTTTGACTGTTCAGAGATCTCACTAAACCCGCCCAAAGATGTAAACAACCATGCATGAGCAGCGCCTATTAGATGGAGGGGTCCGACAGCCGATCAGTTCCGATCATTCCACCAAGAAAAAGATACAAGGCTCGTGTTGTCTGTAGTTCAACCATGCCTAGATGGTCAATATCGCGGTTCGATCGAGTCCGCATTGTTACTTTGTGCCAGGAAGGGCTCTCAACAAGGGAAGTGTCCGGGCGTCACGGAGTGAACCAAAGCGATGTTGTTCGGACATGGCGAAGATACAGAGGGACAGGAACTGTCGAATACATGCCTCGCTGAGGCCGCCCAACGGCTACTACTGCAGTGGATGACAGCTAACTACGGATCACGACAAAGAGGAACCCTGACGGCAACGCTACCATGTTGAATAATGCTTTTCGTGCAGCCACAGGACGTCGTGTTACGACTCAAACTGTGCGCAACTTCATTCCCGACGTCCATGTCGAGATCCATCTTTACAACCACGACACCATGGAGTGCGGTACAGATGGACCCAACAACTTGCTGAATGGACCGCTCAGGATTGGTTTCATATTCTCTTCACCGACGAGTGTCTCATATGCCCTCAACCAGACAATCGTCGGAGACGTGTTTGGAGGCAACCAGGTCAGAGTGAACGCCTTAGACACGCCGTCCAGCGAGAGCAGCAAGGTGGAGGTCCCCTTTTGTTTATGGTGGCATTATTTTGGGCCGACGTACGCTGCTGGTGGCCATGGAAGGCGCAGTAACGGCTGCACGATACGTGAATGCCATCATCCGACCGATAGTGCAACCATATCGGCAGCATATTGGTGAGGCATTCGTCTTCAGTGACGACAATTTGCGCCCCCATCGTGCACATCTTGTGAATGACTTCCTTCAGGATGACGGCATCGCTCGACTAGTGGCCAGCACGTTCTCCAGACATGAACCCTATCGAATATGCCTGTGGTAGATTGAAAAGGGCTGTTAATGGACGAAATGACCTACCACCCACTCTGAGGGATCTACGCCGAATCGCCATTGAGGGGTGGGACTATCTGGAACAACTGTGCCTTGATGAACCTGTGGATAGTATGCCACGCTAAAACAGGCGTGCATCAATGCAAGAGGACGTGCTTCTGGGTATTAGAGGTACCGGTGTGTGCAGTAATCTGGACCATCACCTCTGAAGGTCTCGCTGTATGGTGGTACAACATGCATTTTATGAGGTTTTCATGAGCAATAAAAGGGCGGAAATGATGTTTATGTTGATCTCTATTCAAGCTTTCTGTACAGGTTCCGGAACTCTCGGAACCGAGGTGATGTAAAACCTTTTTTGATGTGTGTATATTTTCGCCAGCTTTGTGTGGCTTATTTTATTCACTCCGGAACAAATGCTCGTTGTAATTTGTATTACAGGCACCCCTCTTTTCATCAGTTTGACAGCCGCTTCTAGTGGTTTTCAATTTATCAATGAATCAATGTCCTGAAGGACGAAGAAAGTTTCAGGACAGCGAAAAATAATGTTCTGGACCCAATTTATGTAAGTACGTAATGCACAGGACTTCTATACTCTAGAAAGCCAGTGTAAAAAGAAAGATTGTAAAATACTTCCTTTCTAACCTCTGTTTAGACCACCTGAGGATGCATAAACTGATGTGAAACCTGTCGTAGTTTTAATAAAGAACTTTGTACAGCCTGAACGGTGTTTTTTGCCTATTTATAAAAACGTGAACTTTTTAGTCGTGGGTTCCATTTATTACCCGAAAAGTGAGAAGAGGTTGCAGCTCCAAATGTCAGCAATTTAGTACATTTTCTTATACCATTCGATTAAAATAAAAGTTTGTTTTCTTGCCTATAAATTTACTCAAGTATCCAGTATCAGGCTAACATTTCACAGTAGTATAAGGAAAGAAACCCTCTCACTTTCAGTTGCAGCGTATAGAAGCGAAACCTAGATAACATACAAGGATGTACTAAGAAGTGCAGAAATTAATCTTTTTTCCGCAATGTAACACGATCCACAAGATTGCAAGTAAAATACAGCAATAAGAGTTGATTTAGTATTAATCTCAATAAAATAAATATTAAGAGCACAGAAGGAAATGTAAAGGGGACATCTATACGACTGAGAACAGTCTAGCAAAAACACGAAAAATGCAAATCAGTGGATCTGAGAAACATAGGACGAATCAAAACTAGGTGGAACGACTTTGGCTATTCAGTATAAACAGTCGTAAAAGGCAAATCCTAATACATCCAGCTTTTGAGGGGAAATAAAGATGTCTATGACACAGTCGGCCGAAGACGATCCTCTTTCGATTGCACATCCGCAACACACCTTCACAGCTTTTAACTACCACCTCCACGTACAGTCTTTAATTTACACAGGATGGAATTAGCTCGGCCGCATTCTCATTTGGTGGACAAGAAACATAAAAAAAGAAACCGAGAAATCGGTTCTTACGCTTTACAGAAATTAATAAAAATTTAAAATACATATTATTTGTTCTCATTATTGGGTGTTGCTGAATCAGGTCGAATGTGAGTATCTAGTCCCTAATTTGTCTCACTAAATGAGCTGCTGACTCTAGACTGCATGGCTGCTCAGCGATTGTTGCTATTTCCAACAATGAGTCAGCGAATGATCTGGTGCACTGTGGTCCGGATAGTCATTCCCCGATGTCATTCCCCGAAGGTCGATGGCGGCCCGTGAATCAACACGTTGTTGCCCACGGCAACCGACTCTCGTGTCAATCGTTTCCCAGAGCAAGGTTCCTAGAAAAAGTGGAGGTAAAATTGTGCTTACGGTGTCCACAGCACTGACGTTGAGTGCTGGTGATGCTAATTCGCTGTCGTTGGTCGCAGCCAGCCGGGTGATAGTATACAGTAACCAATGAGAGTCGCTCAACCTTAGGTGATGTTTGTCATAAATATTTGGCTGCTCTCTTTTCCAAATACGTCAAGGTTCCCGAAGTTATGGTTAGATTGGGACCAGCAGTACATCTTCACTCACAGCAATGAAATTTACAATTCTGGCTGTCTCAAATAATAACTTATTTTTCTGAAAACTTTAAGCTTTCTCTAAAAAGTTTGCTATAAATGAAAATGCTAAATTTTCTTTTATTTTCAAAAACTTTCTCCTCGTGTAACGTGTGACTGGTTGCGATACAAAACTTTAAACTTAATGAAATACTGAATTTGAAAAAATGAAAACGAGTCTAATTAAATGTCAAAAATAATTAGTTCTGTATTCAGTGAAAATTATTTAACTAAAACTCAATACTGAAGAGCATTATGAAATTTGCGTGATATGAAGTGCAATTTCTGACCTGAAATGTTCACCAAAATAAACCATTGCTCTATTCAGAAGAAAAATGACTGTTTGAGATTACCTACTCTATTCACAGCAAATTAATCTGCTTGCTTAGCACAACACTGGGTAATTCTGACAACGAACTGTTTCCTCATAAGAATATAAAGTGAGATCTGCCCTGATAAAAAGTAACTTACCTCGTGCGTACCGTGTTATTTTGCGTTTGACGTACTGACACTCTCTAAATCAAACAGAGATCAGCAGTTGCACCATGAAACAACTGAATATAAATAAACTACCCACTACAAATTATTTTTTTTTTTTTTTTTTTTTTTTTTTTTTTTTTTTTTTTTTTTTTTTTTTTTGAGAAACAAACTGTGGATTAATGTGGCGAAAGGTGCAACGCATACACAACAAAATATTCAGAACTTCACTACGAATGAAAGGGGAGGATTTTACTTTAAAGAAAGTCGTTCTAGAAAAATTAAACTCTGTTTACTGTCAAAAAAAGACTGTACAACATAAGAAGACCCTAACAATTACGAAATTCTTTGAAAACAAAAGTTACGGTCATTCCCGTCAATTGCGTTATTTGTGATACAATGAAAGAAAGATTAATACTAATTATGAATGTTATTAGTTATCTGAGGGACAAAGGTTTCCTTTAATTAATAGTTCTGACAAACACACTTCATTCTCACACGTGCATTCCTTAGTTGAAAAATTCCTCCAAAGACCTCCATCAAAATAATCAATAATATATGTTTACAAACAAGTTTCCATCTCCATAATAAAGCATTCCAGATAATGTCTCTCAGATTCACAAATATCAGGCCTCCTTGTCTAAAAACTCAGTTGCTCGCTACCTTGGCTCAAATATGAATGCCCAGCACTGCGGAACTCACGGGCCATCAAGCGAGCCACCGATAAACCTAAAAACTGAGTGAAGGGTCTTATTTACTACGCGTGCAGCGCGTTCATCCATCTTTGTCCCAGTGCAGTAAAGGTGAATTAGTCACAATGCAGAAAACATACAAAACCCCTACAAGATGTCACGAGTTGTCACAAATATTTCGATTTTTTCCGAACATGTCACCATTTCCGAGGTTGTGATCAGATTGGGACCTAATGTCACACCTTAAATAACTGAGAGTGGAACGAAACGCTAACTAATTTCACTTACGAAGCATAGGGAATCACGAATGAGCAAGGTGACCGCCTACCCAAATCCGACTTACGATTCGTCGTGTTCACTTTGCATCATTCATCACGCGAACCGCTACCAGCAACAGCACGCAACGGAAAAGCTGCGTACAGTTAAGTGCGTCTCAACCCAGTGGCCCCTGAAAAATCCACTGCTTACGCGTTCTCAAAGATGGAGCCACCCAAGCGTCGGAAATCCTCGATCTGTGGGATGATATGCACTAAAGCAGATCTCGTCTTGATGATTTGCTCGGTGAGTACCACACTCCACAGTCGATTAAAACATTCCGTACCTTTATTTTATTTATTGTAATCACTTTCGGAAATACGTCGCCACAGTTCTGTTACTCTGGGCTATATTATCTGCCCTCACCTCAACGGTATGCCTCGTTACATTACTTTAGGTTATTAACATTGCTTTCCTCGCACTTCATTTCCAATGAAATTTCTTATGACTTACTAATTTCTTAGTCGATACTATTACTATCGTTATTCATTAAATAGTATTAATATCTTTTTCTGCAGGTTCGCTCTCATTTGAGAAAAAATAAATGTCAACTGTAAGACATTCCATGTTCTCGTTCATTTCAATAACTGTTTACGCTCGTTAGAAGGGCAACCAACTATGTTTAAGTTCGATTGCTTAGGTACATGAATTCATTATCTTCTGTTCAAGTAGTTACACTTTTAGATTAATGCTTCTCATTGTCTTGTCATAATCTAGTAATTGTTTTGAAAACTAAATATTATGGCATTTGATTAAAAATCATTTACAGCCACTTCTTTTCATTAACATGCATATATCACTTATTTCATATATGTCAAGTCTTCGTACTTTCATATGGCCAAAGAGAATATTCAGTTTTTTCGTATACAGGAAATTTCATCATATAGAAGGGGACAAGTCTTCTTCGTAAAGGAGAACGCTCACGTTGTTTGTTTGTTTTTCTCAATGATCTTCGAAAGCTGATTAATTCACTTATCAAATAAAACGCCCAGAAATTATGCTGTCACTTGATCGTAACTTAAACAACACAATACTTATAAGACAAATGTAGGCTTGAGTGCAAATTCTGCTGCTTTGAGTCGCAAATAGATACAACTTAACTTCATTTAACCTTATAGTTGTCGCAGGAGATGTGGTAATGTTTTGGCCATCACGTGCTTCTCGACCATCGACCGAACTGGGTGCTGCATTCGGCCATGGGCAACATGCAGCACATGAAGTAGCAGTCGGCATTCTCCAGATCTCAACATACATAAAACAGAAGCCACACTTTTTAGGTTTAAATTAAAGGAAAACATACTAGAATAATGTAACATAAACCTTCCTTTAGCATCATTGTTCCTTAGAAAATAGCCATCACAATTAAACAAAAAGTGTTTTGAAAATAAAAAGTCTAACTTTTAAGACATACGTCGTAAATAAAATTTCGTTTCATTGTATAGTTCATACATTGAGCTGACGAAGGTCGTGGAATGTCTTCTAATATCGTGTCCAAACTCCTTTCCCCCAGCGTAGTGCAGCTCAACAGGTCGTTGAAAGTCCGCTGTAGAAATGTTGAGCCATGCTGACTGTAAGCCGTCCACAATGGCGGAAATGCTAGCGGTGCGCGGTTGTGCACACGAACTGACCTCTCGATTATGTCCCATAAAGTTCGATGGGGTTCATTTTGGGCCATCTGGGTGGCCAAATCATTCGCTCGAACTGTCCAGAATGTTCTTTAAACCAATTGCGAACGATTGTGGCCCCAGTGACATGACATCGTTGTTTGAGAACATGTAGACTGTGAATGTATGTATATGGTCTCCAAATAGCTGAACGTAAGCCTTTCCAGTCAATGATTGGTTAGTTGGACCAGAGGACCCAGTCTATTCATGTGAACACAGCCCACACTATACTGGTGTGCCTTGTTGACAACCTGGGTCCATGGCTTCGTGGGATCTGCGCCAAACTCGAAGCTCACCATCTACTCTAACCAACTGCAATCGGGATTCATCCGACTAGGCCACAGTTTTCCAGATGTCTAGGGGCCATATCGTCGTCACGAGGTCAGAAGAGGCGCTGCAGGTGATGTCGTGCTGTTAGCAAAGCGGCCGTGGTGGCCAAGCGGTTAAAGGCGCTACATTCTGGAACCGCGCGGCCGCTACGGTCGCAGGTTCGAATCCTGCCTAGGGCATGGATGTGTGTGATGTCTTAGGTTAGTTAGGTTTAAGTACTTCTAAGTTCTACGGGACTGGTGACTTTAGAAGTTAAGTCCCATAGTGCTCAGAGCCATTTGTTAGCAAAGGCATTCGCATCGTTCGTATACTGTCATAGTCTATTAATGCCAAACTTCGCCACACTGTCCTAACATATATGTTTGTTGTGCGTCCCAATTTAATTTCAGTGGTTATTCCACACAGTGTTGCACGTTTGTTAGCACTGACAATTCTACGCAAACGCTGCTGCTCTAGGTCGTTAAGTGAAGGCCGTCGATCAGTGCGTTGTCCATCGTGAGAGATAATGCCTGAAATTCGGTACTCTCGGCACACTTTTGACACTTAGAATCTCGGAATACTGAATTCCTAAGCGATTCCCGAATTGGAATGTCCCATGTGTCTATCTCCAATTACCATTTAGCTTTTAAAGTCTATTACCTCCCATCGTGCGGCCATAATCACGTCGGAAACCTTTTTACATTAATCACCTGAATACAAATAACAGCTCATCTAAAGCGGTGCCCTTTTATGTCTTGTGTACGCGATACTACAGTAATTTGTACACTGAAGCGCCAAAAGAAGTGGTATAGGCATCTGTATTCAAATACAGAGATATGTAAACAGGCAGAATGTGGCGCTTCGGTCGGCAACGCCTATATAAAATAAAGTATCTGACGTCTTGTTAGATCGGTTACTGCTGGTACAATCGCAGGTTCTCAAGATTTAAGTGAGTTTAAACGTGGTGTTATAGTCGACGCACGAGCGATGGGACACAGCATCTCCGAGGTAGCGATGAAGTGGGGATTTTCCAGTACGACCATTTCACGATAGTACCGTGAATATCAGGAATCCGGTAAAACACCAATTCTCTGACATCGCCGCAAAAAGATCCTGCAAGAATGGAATCAACGACGACTGAAGAGAATCCTTCAACGTGACGGAAGTGCAATCCTTCCGCATATTGCTGCAGATTTCAATGCTGGACCATCAACAAGTGTCAACGTGCGAACCATTCTACGAAACATCATCGACATGAGCTTTCGAAGCCGAAGACCCACTCTTGTACCCTTGATGACCCCACGACACGAAGCTTTACTCCTCGCCTGGGCCCGTCAACACCAACATTGGACTGTTGATGACTGGAAACATGCTGCCTGCTCGGACGAGTCTCGTTTCAAATTGTTTCGAGCAGATGGACATATACGGGTATGAAAAAAACCTATTGAATCCGTGGACCCTGCAAGTCAGCAGGGGAATGTTAAAGCTGGTGGCAGCTCTGTAATGATGTGGGGCTTGTACCTTGGGAGTGATACAGGACTCCTGATACGTCTAGATACATACGGGCTCTGACGGATGAGCGTACGCAAGCATCCAGTCTGATCACCTGCATCCATTCACGTAAATTATGCATTCCGACGGACTTGGGCAATTCCAGCAGTACAGTGCGATAACCCACACGCCAGAATTGCTACAGAGTGGCTCCAGGAACACTCTTCTGTGTTTTAACACTTCCGTTGGCCACCAGACTCCCCAGGCATGATCGCTATTGAGCATATTTGGGATGCCTTGCAACGTGCTGTTCAGAAGAGATCTCCACCCCCTCGTACTCTTACGGTTTTATGGGCAGACCTGCAGGATTCATGGTGTCATCTCCCTACAGCACCACTTCACACATTAATCTAGTCCTTGGCACGTCGTGTTGCGGTACTCCTGCGTACTCGCGGGGGCCATACCCGATATCAGGCAGGTGTACCAGTTTTTTTGGCTCTTCAGTGTATATGTGCACATCGCTACCCCATGACTTCTGTCACCTCAATATATATCGTCTCATATTTATATTTTTGCTAGTAGCTTTGTAATAGTTCCACTTTTTGCAGTCGTATAACGAAATTACGTCATACTATTTAACTATTGGCTCTAAATGACATTATGTGGAGTCTCCGCTGCTTAACTGCAAGCGGCCATGCGTTAGCCCACAGCGTTTACCGGCACTACATAGCGATCTGCTCCTCGCCATACTCTCTCCAGTCATCATGGATGGATTTGGAAACGCACTTTAGATTGGTTAAGCTACTGAAATTACGTTATTCATAAGTTTTGTCCTCTGAAACTTTGTATTACTCTTTTTACAGACTGTTAATGGTCTGAAGATGATAGTACCACTATCGAAATCGAACACCAGATAAATAAAGTTTAAATGTTAATAACTTACTTACGATCTGAGACGATTCTTATTTTAAAAACCTTTAACTCATCCTGTTATTTCTATACGTCACCATACATCATGTAGTTTCCATTCTATACCTTCTATGTTGACTGCGTTGATTGTTAAGCGATCAGTGGATGACAACTACTGAACACGTAGATCTGACAAGAGACAGCCGTAAAGCATGCTGACTCTTAAGGTTTCTAAGCAATGATCCAAATAAGATCACTAAACATCTGAAAATCACTGCCAACCAAATAGTGCATCAGCAGCTGCTAGACGGAAAGGCCATACGCAAATTTGAAATACATGCTTTATGTAGAAGGCCAAGAGCAGAGGAATGATTTTGCTGGAGCATTCAGTGTGACTGAATTATGGAAGGCTATCAAACAAAGTAAAAACGGAAAATCAGCTCGCTCAAATGATATTCAAGAAGAACAAAGTAAGCACTTTGGTCTAACAACAAAGAAATGAATCCTCCAGCTCTTCAACAACTGTATGAGCAGATAAAAAATTCCATAGATATGGCGGAAGAACCGAATCGTTACCCTGCTAAAACCTGGCAAAGAAGGGGACAATCTGAAGAACCAGATTACCGAAAACCCACAGCAACTGATATCATCATTCACCAATCCTCGAACCACCCCAATTGACATAATAATAGCAAAAAACATTGGTTACAATAATAAGTCACAAAGGTAAATAATAAAATCTAAAGAAAAATAAAAGCAGAAAACATAAAACCAAAGACAGAAACACAACAGAGCCAAACAGTCACAAACACTGTCATAATAGCTACACAGAATAACCAGCAAAATATAAGAACCAAACACACACATAAGACCACCAACACTTTCAAAAGACATGGCATAAGCATAGCTTACACAATGGACAACTCTACCCAGAAATACTGCCCAAAACTGACAAGACGCAGAAATATACCAGAAAGCAAATGTATATCAGTTACAGTGTGTAACAGTGGTAACGGCAGATACATAGGACAAGCAGGCAGAACATTTGATATTGCATACAATGAACATGTGAGAGACTGGAAGTATGGAATAAGTCACTCCGCATTTACAAAACACCAATGAGAACACAATCACAAACCAGCCTCTACAGAGGAAGATATGAAAATAGTTAGAATCAACAATAAAAGACGCCATCTAACTCTGCAAGAAAATTCCGCTTACAAAAAACCAAAGCAGAAAAGTGCACATGATAAATAACTCACTGTTTACATTAATAGACAAAATAATAGAGTAACACCCAAACAGAGTATTATCATAATAATATTAATAATAATAATAATAACCACATACACCAACACAAAAAGAAAAAATCACCTTTTTTGCGTAAAATATCTAAAAGACTAATACTGCTCGACAGCAGTTAACGCAAGGAACATGAAAATTGTGAAGAAAAAGTTTATAACAAGAAAATGTGCTTAAGTTACAGTGCGACCTCCAGCATGTGATCAGACGAGAGGAAACGGAGATGCCATTAAAAAACTATAATAACTGTAAGTAACCACCTGTTGTGTAAAGAACAAGACGTGAACTATTTTATAATCTGAAAATATCGCATATCAAAGCAAAACTTTGTCATTCTAGATTCCACTGAAGATGCCTTAAAGTAAAAGGAGAAACACGTCTGAGACAAATAGCATACATTGCAGCAATAAAAGGCAATTTTTATTTACAAAACGAACTTTATACTATTTGCACCACTGTGTCACGTCTAAAAACTGCTGTAAAGATTGAACTGAAATGGCCTTCTGCATGTGACTGACCCTTTAATTATCTCTCAGCAAACTGGAATTCATCAAGAAACAAGTTGTACTGGACATCTCCTGAATCTCATACACTTCGTAGAAGATGTTTTCGACGTTCGTAAGGTGACTGGAGGGATACTTGTCAACTTAACAGCGTACGACGCCATTATCCAACGGCTAAACTCCAGAACCCGATTGCTGTCCACACCACCATGGCAGGAGTAAAACCGCCGTGGCTCTCCAAAACAGTGGAAGAGTAGGGCCTCTCTACAGTTCGCTGTTATACTCGTCGTTGACAGTCATCAGAGGTAGCGCGTCGCTGAACACAGTGCAGTGCCTTTCATCAGAAGTCAATGCTTCCCGGTCACGTCATCATACCAAACGCAGCCGTTTGTGTTGTGCTGTAAACGGCAGCCTAGGCATGAGGCGACAATTTTCTAGTCCGCCTGGTACTACTCAACGACCAGTGGCGCCCGATGAGACAAAATGTTGCAGAGAGTCTATTGCTTGTTCTTAGATGGCAGGCGTAGATGTAAAAGGATTGCGACGTTCTTGGTGCACAAAATGGCGATTCTCCCTGGTGGAGACCAGACCTGGTTCATACGAACTATTACGAAGAGTCTGCCTGCCCTTAAATTCCCAAGCAGTCCACCATTAATCAACTGTCACATCTGAATGCCTCACAAATCTCAGCACTGCACGTTTTGACGAGCCAGCGAAATGGAGAAGCACAATGAGGCACCTTTCAAACCCTTTGAGATGCTGATAACTCTCTCTCTCTTTCGAGTTCGTAGCGCCTCCATTTCCATCACTCGACATCTCACACTGTTTATGACCCTTATGTACTCTACCAGATCAGGTAACAACACTAAATAAGGTCAACACTAATGTGCGCTGGTGTCTGTTCTACTTGTCACAGATAACTGTAACTCTTATCATTTACAAACCCGTCTGAGGTGTATATGTGTACGAAGTTATGTTGCCATCTAACTATGTCTTCTGGGTGCTTCACTTTCATGGTTAGGCAGTGGACAGATTCTAACCAAGAGTCACGCTGATCTATTCCATTCGCCATGGCGATAGGAACGCTCCCTTTTCAACACAACTGCTATCCCTTGTTAAGTTGCTTTTGAGTGTGCAGTACCTGTTTGCCGTAAATCAGGATACTCATTTTAAATTTTACGAAACAGCTAAATATTTCCTTTATAGATATCATGCTACAGCGCGATTCATATTGTACTTACGTGATGCTCTACAACAAGACCGAAACGGTTACAATTTCCAGCGGTTTGATCTCGCCATAAATTCCTGTGTGAGATACGTAATGGTTACACTAGGATATCATCACAGTGTCACTTCCTTTTGGCAACTATCCAGATTAAGTGTTTACCAGTTACTAACAAAGAAGTCTGAGTGCGAGGTCGCAAAAGAGAAATGATGTTTACGACATTCGACGACCCACATACTGTCTACTGTGCAATCTTGTTGTTGGCTGCTAATGTCAACACAGGGCGGTACTGGAGGAATCCAATAATTAGCACAGTATGAGGCTACTGAGCATAGTTGAATTACTTAGTCGACGAGTAACTAACAACAATGCTATAGTGCTAGTGATGTTGACAAAGCAGAGCAATGGCAACAATAAACAAAGCAAACACAGAATGATGGTTTTCACGACCGGATGACGTAGCTACTGGTAAACCTTTCGAGATGTCAGATAGTGGTCCGAGAAACTTTTCTGCCGCGCGGGATTAGCCGAGCGGTCTTAGGCGCTGCAGTCATGGACTGTGCGGCTAGTCCCGGCGGAGGTTCGAGTCCTCCCTCGGGCATGGGTGTGTGTGTTTGTCCTTAGGATAATTTAAGTTAAGTAGTGAGTAAGCTTAGGTACTGATGACCTTAGCAGTTAAGTCCCATAAGATTTCACACACATTTTTTGAAAACTTTTCTGTTCCTGACGTTTCGTCCAGGATTGTTCTGAACATCCTCAGAGCCGCTCCTCCGCTGAGTCTTGCCGACTGACCGGTCGGACGTCCGAGAGCGACATAAATACTGTAGAAAAATTGCATAATATATATATAGAAACATTTACCGAAGTCAGAAAGGAACTCAAAGAATTTCATAGAGTGAGAAAGAAATAGCAGTTGAAAGTACAATGATGACGATGCGTGCTTAACAAGTGAAGGTGATACTTAAACAGGTGTCGAGCCCGGTAGTTCATCCTTGTAGGACAGGGAGCCAAAAATCCTATTTCCCGTGAAACGTAGTCAAGGACAATGACTGACAAAGGAGCGGGTACTAAACATAATTACATACATGGAAAATCATCGGCAGCATAGGGGAAAAAAAAGAAACAGATCTCGAATGAGTACGCGGCAATGTGACAGTGCATTGCATAAGAAAAACTACATATAGTCACGGGATGACAAGGCGCACTTGTTACAAAAACTGGTGTTAGCGTGTTTCAAAGATGCTCAATGCAATTTACAAGTTGTGGGTGATAGTTACCTACTACGTTCTGCACATCAAATAGCGCGCAACATATCTTATAGTGATTTCAAGGGAACCAGTGTATGGCTGCATAACTTCAAACAGTGCTACAGAATCGGTAGACATAACATAACGAAATTTAAAAGAAAGCGTCAACTTAGCGATGCGCAGAAAACTGGAGAATCGGCCTAAAAATTTGAAGATGAGATAAACAATCTCATCCGGTCGTTCAGTTGGGAATTTGTTTTCAACTCCGACAAATCTGGATTCGAAGAGGAAATGCATGTGAAACGAACCCTGGAAATGAGATATTACAAGAGAGTTTTGTCAGGATCAACTATCATCAATGCATTAATGCATTCATGCACAGTTACACCAACTGTTAATTACACCAATATTATTCTACATGCATTCTTTAAGAGTGGATGCCTAGCTGAACGTCCTTCATGGTTTGTAACTCCGAAGGAGTTCGCCTTCGATCTTGATGATATGAACTTTTCTGATCAATGTGGATCGCCAAGATTTATTTTGAACATTTCTTGTATGTCGATGATGTCCATTTTGTGAAGTGTAATACAAGCATCCCATAGAAGATTGATCTTTGCATCTCCCGGACACTCATTTTCTGTCGCCCTTTTGATGCACATGATACTAGTAGCTAATATTTTTGCTGTGATAATTGTTAACACGACGCTTTCAAATGAGCCTTACTATTGATTGAACTTGCGACCTCGCGTTCAAGGGGTTCCTTGTAAGTTCTCTTCACGATTGAGGGCAGACGTATCATTCCATCGCAAACAACAGCAACCATCGAATCTTACATTGCTTTCAGTTCATTGTCATGTCACAAGCGTTTATGGTATGATTCAAGTACACGATGTGGGATAAGTTGCCCCATAACATCACAAAAATTATACATTTGCCGTTAAAAAAAAAACGATGTCTTCTCTCTTGCAGTAATGTAAACTCAACCTGTTACTCTTATAGAGTCATCGTAGATCACAAATATCAGTTTCAGTATTGTTAACTAGCTTCGTAGATCAATTTTAGCTCCAAGTCTCCTCTCTGTCTACCGTGTTACACTTTTCCCTTCCTTTCACTCTTTCCTTTCAATCGATTTTTTTGCGTTTGTTATATTGTAAATTGATGTTTATACTTAAGTTTTCCCATTATTTGTTATTTAAAAGTGTGTATGACCACTTTATAAAATTCAGGGTGGTCACAATCAATTTGAAAAGCTTGCAACGGTGTTGCAGGGTAGGTTGTGCTGAGAAATAGTTGTGAAGAAGGAAATTCGACAAATTGCTCCGTTTCCGAGTTAATTAGCACCGAAGTTAGCCAATCAGGCCGTTACACGCGTGAAACAAGATGCCCGCCAGAGTCTATGGCACCAAACGAGTTCTTCATTGGTTTCCAAAAACCAAATGAGGTAGCGATACAAAAAATGGACATGGGGCGGTAAGTTTAACGAGTTCCTTTTAGCACTCATGTGGATGACCTCACACTTTTCGTTATTTAGGGTCAACTGTCACTTTTCGCACCATTCAGATATCTTTTCTAAATCGATTTGCAGTTTGTTTTGATCTCCTGATAATTTTATTAGTCGATAAAAGACAGCGTCATCTGCAAACAACCGTAGACGGCTGCTCAGATTGTCTCCCAAATCGTTTGTATAGATAAGGAACAGCAAAGGGCCTATAACACTATATTGGGGAACGCTGGAAATCCCTTCTGTTTTACTCGATCACTTTCCGTCAATTACTACGAACTGGACCTCTCTGACAGGAAAACACAATCCCAGTCACATAACTGAGACGATATTACATTAAGCACGCAATTTCACTACGAGTCACTTGTGTGGTACAGTGTCAAAAGCCTTCCGGAAATCCAGAAATACGGAATCGATCTGAAATTCCTTGTCAATAGCACTCGTCACTTCATGTGAATAAAGAGCTAGTTGTGTTGGTTGAGGCTTTCCCGACGGACGTGTTGTATATATGGTTCTCGGGCGACCGTCGGATGTCATAGTGAAAACTCCACAATATTTCGTCAGCGCAACTGGCCGACATCTTCAGGCGCGACGAACACACTGCTAAGGCAGGTTTTTTTTTTTTATTATTATTGTGATTTTACACACCTTATACAAAGGCGGGCTGTCAGCAGCACAATACGCCGCTCTTCAGCCTTGAGTTTGACAACAAGTAGTACATAAAGGTGGGACAGAGAAGACAGTCAAAACGGTGGGCAAAACATGTAGACACTAAAAATCGAAAAAACATGGAGCCGTTCACGCTGGACGAGAAACATCACTAACACTAGGTGACACGGTGCACATAACATGGATGATGGCGACGGCACGTGAACGGTGGTGGCGTGACGGCGAACAACACTACACACAAACGAAGGCACACACACGAAACACTGATGGCGATGTTCTCTGGCGCGCGAATGTTCACTGAGTGTGTGCGAGTCCGGGGACCTGCCAAGAGAGGAGGAGGAGGAAGGGGAACGGGAGAGGGGAGAGCAGAGATGCCATGGGCAGAGGAGAGAGGGGGAGGGAGGACATGGGGATTGGAAGCCTGGGGGAAGAGGGGAGGAGGGAGGGGACGGGGGGAAATGGAAAGAGAAGGAAAGAGAAGGGACGAGAAGGGAGCGAGGGTGCCTAAAGGAAAGGACACAGGAAGTGGGAGGGGAGGATCAAAGTTTATAGGAGGGGTAGATGGAGGGGAGGAGGGCATCATCAGGGAGGGGGAGCTAGCGGAAGCCACCTTGGGAGAGGGTAAGGAGGGTAGAGAGATGGAGACCGGGTGGGACGTGGGAATACAGGCGCGGCAGCGGGTGGGGGTGGGAGAGGATTGGTGAGACAAGTGGATGAGGAGGATCGAGTTTGCGGGAGGTGTACAGGATCCGTATCCTTTCAAGGAGTAGGAGGAGGTGGGGGAAGGGGATGAGATCATACAGGATCCGCGTGGGGGAGGGGAGACGGATGCGATAGTCAAGGTGGAGAGCATGGCTTTCAAGGATTTTTTTAAGGGATTTATAAAAGGTAGGAGGGGCGGAGATCCAGGCCGGATGGGCGTAACAAAGGATAGGGCGGATGAGGGATTTATAGGTGTGGAGGATGGTGGAGGGCTCCAGACCACACGTACGGCCGGAAAGGAGCTTGAGGAGACGGAGTCGGGAGCGTGCCTTGGCTTGGATTGTCCGGAGATGGGGAGTCCAGAAGAGGCGACGGCCGAGGGTGACGCCAAGGTACTTAAGGGAGGGAGTGAGGGCGATAGGACGGCCATGGATGGTGAGACAGAAATCAAGGAGGCCAAAGGAAGGGGTGGTTTTGCCTACAATGATCGCCTGGGTTTTTGAGGGATTGACCTTGAGCAACCACTGGTTGCACGAAGTGGTGAACCAGTCAAGATGGGATTGGAGAAGGTTTTGGGAGCGCTGCAGGGTGGGGCCAATGGCAAGGAAGGCGGTGTCATCGGCAAACTGGAGGAGGTGGACGGGGGGTGACGGCGGCGGCATGTCCGCCGTATACAAAAGGTACAGAAGGGGGAAGAGGACGGAGCCTTGGGGCACACCGGCGGAGGGGAAAAAGGTGTAGGAGTCGGTGTTATGGATGGCTAAGGCAGGACCAGAGCCCCCTATTTATGCCAGTCTTAGGCAGGAAGTGCGCATGCGTGGAGGCGCCAAATTCGATGGCCAATAGCGACGATATCAACTGATAGCTGGAAGGACAGTAACGCCACCTACAGGGTGAAGAACCAAATACTTCGGCGCACGCGCGGAGGCTGCTGCCGCTGCTCTGCGCTGCCATCGGCCGCCCCAGCGACCTCTGTCGGAAGCCGCAAGCGCGGAGGCTGCCGCAAGCAAAAATGCCCTTCCACGTAGGCGCCTTGATTATCCTCCCGTTGTCAACAGAAAATTTATGTTGCTGGCGAATCGTCGTCCGTCTTATGACCAATAGTATTCCTCTCTGCTCGAAGCGACTTCAATATGGCCAGTGCTGGATCCCAAGCTGTACTAAACTGAAACCCCGTGTCTCTGTTTACAAGATTCGTCGAGCTACATATTTCCATTGCTTCCTTAATAACACTGTCCCAGTACGAACTCGTCGATGCGAGAATTTTTTTATGTTGATAATTCGTAGAATGGCCTGTACTGAGACAATGCTCGGCCACTGCAGACTTTTCTGGTTGCTCCAGACGAGTGTAGCGTCGGTGTTCAGTGCATCTCTCTTCCACAGTGCGACAAGTTTGTCCGATGTACGACATGCCGCAGCTACAAGGAATCTCGTAAACACCGGGTCTTCTTAGGCCAAGGCTGTCCTTAGATGAGCCCAAGAGAGCTCTGAGTTTTGCTGGCGGACGAAAAACACATTTAACTTTATGCCTCTTCAATAATCTTCCTATTTTTGAAGAGACACCGCCGATGTATGGCAAGATGACCATTCCCCTATGTTCCTCGCCTTCTTCCACTTCCTCACGTTGGGTAACCCGCTTCGGTTGTAATGCACGACTAATCTCCCGTTCAGAGTATCCATTTTGTTGGAAAATGGTACGCGGATGGAGTAGCTCATTGGATAAGCTGTCTGAGTCTGATATGGCTCGTGCTCTGTGGACCAACGTCCTCAGTACGCCACTTCGTTGCGATGGATGGTGACAGCTGGTGGCATGTAAGTATAAGTCCGTGTGCGTTGGTTTACGGTACACTGCGTGACCTAATGTGCCATCTTCTTTTCTCCGTACCAACACGACCAGGAATGGAAGTTCGCCGTTTTTTTCCATCTCCATCGTGAACTTGATGTTGGGATGAAGCGAGTTAAGATGCTCAAGAAAAACATTCAGCGATGCAATGCCGTGAGGCCAGATAACAAAGGTGTCATCTACATATCGCCAAAAACACGTAGGTTTCAAATCCGACGTCTCGAGTGCTCTCTCCTCGAAGTCTTCCAGGAAAAGATTAGCCACAATGGGTGACAGGGGACTACCCATTGCGCCGCCGTCAGTCTGTTCAAGGTATTGTCCATTAAATAAAAAGTATGTCGAAGTGAGCACATGTTGGATTAAGTCTAAAAGTTCCCCATCCAGCTTCTCGCTAGTGAGCAACAACGATTCCTGCAATGGTACTCGCGTAAAAAGTGAGATTACGTCAAAACTCACGAGTATATCTGATGGTGCGAGTCGTAAGTTCTTGAGCCGAATCAAGTCTTGTGAGTTACAGATATGATGCTCACACTTTCCTACTAAAGGGCTCAGGTGCGCTGCCAGATGTTTCGCGAGATTATACGTTGGTGGCCTGATATCACTCACAACAGGCCGCAGTGGCCGAGTATTGTCTCAGTACAGGCCATTCTATGAGTTATCAACATACAAAAATTCTCGCATCGACGAGTTCGTACTGGGACAGTGTTATTAAGGAAGCAGTGGAAATACGTAGCTCGACGAATCTTGTAAACAGAGACACGGGCTTTCAGCTTAGTACAGCTTGGGATCCAGCACTGGCCATATTGAAGTCGCTTCGAGCAGAGAGGAATACTATTGGTTCAAATGGCTCTGAGCACTATGGGACTTAACTGCAGAGGTCATCAGTCCCCTAGAACTTAGAACTACTTAAACCTAACTAACCTAAGGACATCACACACATCCATGCCCGAGGCAGGATTCGAACCTGCGACCGTAGCGGTCGCGCGGTTCCAGACTGCAGCGCCTAGAACCGCTCGGCCACACCGGCCGGCTACTATTGGTCATAAGACAGACGACGATTCGCCAGCAACATAAATATTCTGTTGACAACGGGAGGATAATCAACGCGCCTACGTGGAAGCGCATTTTTGCTTGCGGCTTCCAACAGAGGTCGCTGGGGCGGCCAATGGTAGCGCAGAGCAGCGGCGGCAGCATCCGCGCGTGCGCCGAAGTATTTGGTTCTTCACCCTGTAGGTGGCGTTACTGTCCTTCCAGCTATCAGTTGATATCGTCGCTGTTGGCCATCGAATTTGGCGCCTCCACGCATGCGCACTTCCTGCCTAAAACTGGCATAAATAGGGGGCCCTGGTCCTGCCTTAGCCATCTCCGGCGGTACTCCGCAAGGTTACCGCCCTTCCATTGTGCCGTTCCAGCACTAATCGAAGTGCTAGGTTTTTCAGGTGCCAGCCAGCCAGCCAGCCAGCCAGCCAGGCAGCCAGCCGAGCAGCAGCAGCAGCAGCTGCAGCGGCAGCGGTCCTGGTCCCGGCCAGCAGCAGCGGTCCAGCCGGAAGCAGCCGGCCAGTCCTCCTGCAGCAGCAGCAGCAGCAGCGGCGGTCCAGCCAGCCAGCCAAGCAGCAGCAGCAGCAGCCCCGGCCCCGTTCGCGGCAGCAGCATCAGCTGCGGCGTTCCTGCCACCCACCGTCGCCGCCAGCACCAGCAGCGTCTTCGTCTTCCTCCGTCTTCGTCTGTCCCCAGTTTTTGTACTTTCTTTTTCGTCCTGTGCATTTTTGTTTCTCCCTGTCATCATGTCCGCCCCCACCACCACTACCACCACAGCCATCGTTTATACTTCCCCCTCTGCCGCCACCACCACCATAACATGGTGTGCCCAGTCACACCCCCCTCTTTCCAAGCCGCCTCTTCTCACTCTCCCTTCGCCCTCGCTCTTTGTCGCCCCCTCTCCAGCTTCTTCCTACCGCTCCTCTCCCTCTGATCCTTTCCCCCCACTCCCCCGGCCTGTCACAGCCGCTCCAGCTAGGGTGGTGGCCCGTCGGGCCACTGCCCATGCCCAACTCTCCCCATCGCCTTCGCCATCACCGCCACCGCCGTCACCGCCGCCGTCGCCTTCACTATCACCATCTCCGGCACCAACTGCTGCGTCCACGCCGGGACCTACCCCTTCCCGTCACCTCCCTATAGCTCCCATCCCTCATATCACCACCCACCCTTCTGCCGCCATTAATCGCCCTAGTGGCACCACCACCTCCTCCGCTCCCAAAAAGGCCCCGCCCCATTTTCCTTCCCCCCCCCCCCCAGAATGACATGGATGTCTCCCCGCCTGGCCCCACTCCCTCCACCCCCTCCTCCTCCTCCTCTTCCTCCTCCTCCTCCTCCTCCTCCTCCTCCTCCTCCTCTGCCCCCTCTTTATACAAATACCTCCTCTCCCATCCCGATCCTTCCCTTCTCGAGGCCCAGAATCTCCCCCTCCTCCTCCGCCGACCCTCACCGCCGTGGTCACTCGGCTTAGTCCGACGATCACGGAGGAGGAGGTGTTGTCGGAGCTCAAGGCGCATCCCACGCTGAAGGTGCGAGCCGTCTGCCGCATTTTCAACTCGGCCAGCCCCACCTGCCTTATCCAGGTTTTCTCCGAGGACGTCCCCTCCATTGACCATCTCCTGAAGGAGGGTGCCCTCCTCTTCAACCAGCGCTGCAAGGTCGACCCCTCCCGTTCCCCTCCTCAATCCCTGCGCTGCCAGAGGTGTCTGCTATAACGCACACCCAACAGCCGAGTGCCGCAAGGCCCCCACCTGCCCGCATTGTAGGCAGGCGCACTTCCTCCGGCGGTGCCCTAACCTACAATCCCCTCCCTCCAGCAATACCTGCAATCTCCCCCATCCCACCTACTCCCAAAAGTGTAAAGCACGACCCCCTCCAACCACTCCTGAACTCAAAATCCATGTCCGTCCTCTGGACGCCCCCACCACTCCCGGCAATTCCCTTCCCCCACCCTCTACCGCTGAGGACTTCATCAGATTTCTCACCATCGTCCTTCAGAATGTTCACCCTTTTCAGCGCCCCCACACTCTCCAACAGATATCCCTCGCCGCCCGTTCCATTTTCCAACTCAAAATGTACGCCACTTACTCCAACAACCAGGCCCATTTCACCTTCTCCTGTCTTGTCACCCTTGTCTAAATCCCTGACATGGCGCGACAGCACCGTATCCTTTTCAACAATATCCGCTCCCTTCGTGCCAACAAGAACCTCTTACTGCGCAACCTTGCCACCCAACGCGTGGATGCCTTCCTCCTCAATGAAACCTTCCTCCAACCCCACCACACCGTCCACACTTCGCCATATCTCCTCCACCACTCCGATAATCCCCTCCCGATTGCGCGTGGCGGAGTTGCCATTGGTCACCACCACCAGATCCCCGTTCGGCTCCAAACCTCTCCTTCCCGACCCCACCAAACACCTGATCCTTAGTCTCTTCTTCCTCGGCCTTACCGTTACCTGCCCCACCATCTATGTCCGCCCTAACACCCCTATTCCCTTCGACTTTCTCTCCCACATTGACCGTGCCTTCTCCTTCTACGTGATCGCCGCCGACCTCAACATCCATAGTCATTCCGCCCCGCAGTTACGGCAGTGGCATCGGTTCCTCTCCTCCATTCAAGGGGACCTCATCCCCATCCCCCAGCACACCTGTCCCGAATCCAACTCCACTCCCGATGTTATCCTTTCCTCCCCCAACGTCCTTGGCCGCATAACGGTGGATGTCCTGGAGCCTATTGGTAGCGAGCATCTCCCTGTACTCCTCACCATTTCAGACGGTCGTCGCCCAAGCCCTGCCCCTCGTCATGACCCTCCCCCTAAGTATATCCATGACTGTTCCTGTGCCAACTGCAATGCCTACCGGGATACCCTTTCCACCCAGGTCGATAGCCACCCCTTCACCTACCACCACCCTGACGATGTAACCCATGCCGCCTCCTTTCTCCAGCAGACCTTGTCTGAGGCCGTCGAGGCCCATGTCCCTACTGTCGCCGTCCAGCCCCACCATCCTACCTTACCCCCACAAGCCGTCCTCCTCCTCCGTGAATCCCGCCATCTCTACTGTCCCTTCCTCTGCACGCGTGACCTGAACACTCTACGACGCCACCGTCAACTCCAGTGACACATTCATAATTTGCTTGGGGCTAAGAACCGCTGGGACTGGCGACAGACGTGCACCCGTTTTAATGCTACCCTACCTATCATCTCGTCCAAGTTCTGGTCAGCCTTCCGTTGCCTTACCGGAACTAAACACTCCCCCTATTATCCTCTTCTCCATGATGATCACCCCTTCCCTGACGCCCTTAGTAAGGACAATCACTTTGCCTCTTACCTCGCTGATGTCTTTTCCATCCCTGATGATCCCCAGTTCGATTACTCCCTCTTCCCGGATGTCCATGATCGAACTGACACCTCTGTCCCTCCCCTCGCTCCTGGTTACCAGTACTTGGACAACATTGCACACACGGAATTCAATGCCCATATCACTACACAGGATCTCATTGCTACACTCAGCACGAAACACAACACCACTCCAGGTCACAATCGTGTCACCTACCATCACATTCGTGAAGCTCCTGTCTCATTCCTCTCCACCCTGGCCAGGCTCTACAATGTAGTCCTGTCCACCGGTTACTACCCCGACCTGTGGAAACCTCCCGTATCCTGATGTTCCTTAAACCTAGTAAACCGCCGTCTGCAGTCTCCTCCTACCATCCCATCAGCCTTACCTCGGTCTTCAGCAAGGTCCTGGAATCTATCCTCACCCGAAGCATCCACCAGCATCTCCGCCAGCACCGCCTCCTTCCCGTTACCCAGTGTGGCTTTCGGCCGTCCATCTCTTCTGACCATCTTCTCCTTCACCTCACTCATCTCCTTTCCGACCAGCTTAACTCCTGTCGCTCCGCAATCTTCCTCTCCCTGGACCTCGAACGAGCTTATGACTGTGTATAGCAATCCGGTCTCCTCTTCAAGCTCCAAACCTTCGCCCTTCCCATTAACTACGTCTGTCTAATCGGCTCCTTTCTCTCCCACCGTCCTTCCTACGTCACCATCCATAACACTGACTCCTGCACCTTTTTCCCCTCCGCCGGTGTGCCCCAAGGCTCCGTCCTCTCCCCCCTTCTGTACCTTTTGTATGCCGCCGCCGTCACCCCCCGTCCACCTCCTCCAGTTTGCTGATGACATCGCCTTCCTTGCCATTGCCCCCACCCTGCAGCGCTCCCAACACCTTCTCCAATCCCATCTTGACTGGTTCACCACTTCGTGCAACCAGTGGTTGCTCAAGGTCAATCCCTCCAAAACCCACGCAATCATTGTAGGCGAAACCACCCCTTCCTTCCGCCTCCTTGATTTCTATCTCACCATCTATGGCCGTCCTATCGCCCTCACCCCCACCCTTAAGTACCTTGGCGTCACTCTCGATCGTTGACTCTCCTGAACCCCCAATCTCCGGACAATCCAAGCCAAGGCACGCTCCCGACACCGTCTCTTCGAGCTCCTTTCTGGCCGTACGTAGGGTCTGGACCCCTCCACCATCCTCCACACCTATAAATCCCTCATCCACCCTATCCTCTGTTACGCCCATCTGGCCTGGATCTCGACCCCCCCCCCCTACCTTTTATAAATCCCATCAAATCCTTGAAAGCCATGCTCTCCGCCTCGCCTATCGTATCCATCTCCCCTCTCCCACGCAGATCCTGTACAGTCTCATTCCGTTCCCCCACCTCTTCCTTTTCCTTGAAAGGATATGAATCCTGTACACCTCCCGCAAAGTCGATCCTCCTCACCCACTTATCTCGCCCATCCTCTCCCGCCCCCACCCGCTGCCGCGCCTGTATTCCCACATCCCACCCGGTCTCCATCTCTCCACCCTCCTTACCCTCTCCCAAGGTGGCTTCCACCAGCTGCCTCTCCCTGATGATGCCCTCCTCCCCTCCATCTACCCCTCCTACCAACTTTGATCCTCCCTCCCTCCTTTGGGCACCCTCCCACCCTTCCCTCCCTCTTCCCTCCCTACTCCATTTCTCCCCACTCCTCCCCCGGGCTTCCCCTCCCCTGTCCCCCTCATACTCCCCCCCTCTCCTCAGCCATTGGCATCTTTGTTGTTCCCTCTCCCCCTCCTCACCCTTCTTCCCCTCTTGGCAGGTCCCCGGACTCGCACACGCTAAGTGGACATTCGCGCGCCGGAGATTGTCGCCATCAGTGTCTTGTGTGTGCCGTCGTGTTTAGTGTTCAGTGTTCACCATCACACTCCATCGTTCACCTGTGCCATCGCCATCTTCAGTGTTAGTGCGTCGTGACAACAGTTTGTAGTGTGGATTATCGTCGAGTGTGAATGGTTCCGTGATTGCCTTTATGTGTCTACTGTTTTATTACCCACATTTGTGTATTCTTTCTGTTGTTTCTTTGTGTACTCTATGGCTGAAGAGCGGTGTACCATGCTGCTGACAGCCTGCCTGATTGTACGGGTTTGAAAATAACAATAAAGAAAAAAAAAAAAAAGACCTCCCTTAGCAGTGTGTTCGTCGCACCTGAAGATGTCGGCCAGTTGCGCTGACGAAATATTGTGGAGTTTTCACTATGATATCCGACGTCTCGCCCGAGAACCATATATACAAAAGAGCTAGCTGTGTTCCACAGGAACGTATAACAGAAAATATACAGTGTGTTGACGAAGAAACGTTTTCTTTGGCACTCCTGGCCGTTAATTTTCTAGGGAATATTAAATTTTATTACCGGTTCTTAAACTCGTCTAACTTAATTTTATTTTACCCCGAGATTGGCTACATAAATTTCAAGCAGGTTTCTTTCATTATTTTGAATGATTTTTTGCCACTGTACGTTTTCTAATTTTTTAGTATATGTTTATTTTAGATTTTGCCTGTCTCAACATGTGTTAGTGTATTCTCTGAAGGCAGCGGTCAGCAAGGCAGTAGGAGCTGTTTGTTTGGAGGCTATGCCCTTCGTTGCATGTCAGTGTCACTGTCATTTGCAATTTTTTTAACTATCCAACTTATTATTCGTTGGCAATTTACTGTTGAATAAACGTATTGGAACTGAGCGTGCTTAAGTTTTTATCGAATAGTAGTACCACAGCTGCTCAGAAATTACACCGCGATTATCCAGGTGACCTAGTTTGATGCATCAGTTGTGAGCATTATTTCTAAATTCAAGAAAAAAATACTTTCGCACCAGAAAATAGTTCCAAATATTTATTAGTCCATTTTCTTGCAATTAAAAAGAATATGTAATTAATGCCAAATTTGGTTGTCCTGGTGTATTCAGCTGAGTTCGAGTTTAAAATGTTCAGCACATTCTTCCTGTTTCAGTTATTTTGGGAAGTTTCCAACATTTAGGACAAAACATAAGAAATTTGCATTGTTGTCATTGTAGATGGTGGTGGTGGTTGTGGTGGTGGTGGTGGTGGTGGTGGTGGTCGTCGTGGTGGTTGTGGTGGTGGGAGTGATATCGAGGAGACCGACTGTAGCAAAAAAAGAGGGCGCATCATTTTTTAGTTCTCACCCAATGCGTCAAAACTCCTTGCAACGGTCTTGACAGCTTGGAATCGATTTATTCAGTGTCGTATTATAGGTTACATTCACAAAGTACTGCTCCGTGAAGGACGTTTCGTAATACTGATCCGAAGTACCAGGTGATCAAAAAGTCAGTATAAATTTGAAAACTTAATAAACCACGGAATAATGTAGATAGAGAGGTAAAAATTGAGACACATGCTTGAAAAGACATGGGGTATTATTAGAACTAAAAATAAAGTATTGCTAGACGCGTGAAAGATCTCTTGCGCGCATCGTTTGGTGGTGATCGTGTGCTCAGCCACCACTTTCATCATGCTTGGCCTCCCAGGTCCCCAGACCTCAGTACGTGCGATTATTAGCTTTGGGATGACGTGAGGTCGCAAGTGTATCGTGATCGACCGACATCTCTAGGGATGCTGAAAGACAATATCCGAGGCCAATGCCTCACCATAACTCCGGACATGCTTTACAGTGCTATTCACAACATTATTCCTCGGCTACAACTATTGTTGAGGAATGATGGTGGACATATTGAGCATTTCCTGTAAAGAACGTCATCTTTGCTTTGTCATGCTAATTATTGCTATTCTGATCAGATGAAGCGCCATCTGAACGTTTTTTTTTTTTTTTTTTTTTTTGGTTCTGATAAAACCCCATGTCATTCCAAGCATGTGTGTCAATTTGTACCTCTCCATCTACATTATTCCGTGATTTATTCAGTTTTTAAATTTATACTGACTTTTTCATCACCCGGTATATGTCGCTTCCTTCTACGAAAATTATTGTTATGTCACATGTTGTTTCTAAAAGACCATCACACTGCAATTTCTCTGTAGAGTTGTGTATCAGTTGTTATTTCCGTGTTTGTTCCATCGGTCACAACGCGGTAGTCTTGCATGAAGATGGTAACTGTTTACGGATTCCGAATGGTCACTTCTCTCCAGATTGCAATTTGTACGTCAAGCGAAGCGAGCCCTCGACTTCCGCCGAGACGGCAACTGGCCACGCGGGGCACACGTGGGCGCCGCCGCTCGCGTGGAACAAATCCGTTCCCGATAGCCGGCGGCCAGGCCGACATGCGTCTCCATTTGTCGCGGCAAAAAGCCCCGGGCTGCCAGCCAGGTACACCTGTTGGCCCGGAAAAGTTTAACGACATGCGTTCGGCGCAACTGCCGGCCCGGAAAAGGAAAGCGGAAAGAAAAGGACAAGAAAAGCACAGGGGACAAGTTTCTCCGAAGAACTTCGTTAGTCAGTTACACTGTTCCTACTGTGTCGACTGATACTGTAAACACATATTGTCGCTGCAGTAATGGCTTGCCTCAAGACTACTCAATTCCTCTGTCAAAATGAATACGGCATTCAGAAACGTTGTTTGATACACATCTCTCTTTTTTCAAACGTGAAATGCGGAAAGGTATATCCAGGGTCCTTCAGACATAACGTACAGACATTTTTTACTTGGCAGTGGAGTCAGATCTTATTCCGGTTAAATGCTGTTTAGGAGAAGGATAGAACGGCGAACCTTACAATGCTTGGAAGCTGCTGCAAAATTAAGAAAATGAAAACTAGTTCATAATTTCATTTGTGAACATTTTAGCACAGTCGCGAAGAGCTCTCTTTTGTGTTTTTCTCTGTTTCGGTGGTATCGTCAAACAACTATTCCTGGTCCTAGCGATTTGAACAATGCTTAATGGAGTTAAAAGAAACTTTGTACGATAACGGACGTGCTTTTTAATGTTGGACTGAACAAAAATATTTTCTTATACTTTCAACATTAAGTAACAGAACTCTTTGTCTGTGGAGGTCGGATCGATCGCGAAATGGAAACCACAGTGAAAATCTGATGAATCTTTGCACATACGTGTTGATCAGCGTCCCTAGTATCCCTATCGAACGCGTCACGTCTCCCTTTTCAGTCCAGACACACAGTGGAAACGTAAAGATACCTAGAACAGTCGTTTCGAAATTTGTGGTAAGGTCTTAGGGGACCAAACTGCTGAGGTCATCGGTCACTAAGCTTACACACTACTTTATCTAACTTAAACTAACTCACGCTGAGGACAACACACGCACCCATCCCGAGGGAGACCTCGAACCTCCGATGGGAGAAGCAGCGCGAAGCGCGAACCGTGACAAGACGCCCAGACCGCACGGCTACTCGGCGTCGTTAGAACAGTAGTGTCTCCCACCAAGTATGAGTTCCTGCTGAGAGATTTCGCCTCATTTCATGCAGCGCACATAACGTAACTGTCGTGTATTTCCTTCTTCATAACAATTCTCGGCCACACACTGCACGGGTAATGAAGAGATTCCTACAGCCTTTTCGATGAGATACGTTTGATCAGCCCGGACTTAGGCCCCTCTGATTTTCATCTTTGTTCACATGAACCGCTGGCTATGAAGACAACATTTTGGCTCAGATAACGAGCTACAGACCAATGTAAAAGCGGAGAGGACAGGCGGCTGTCTTCTATGACGAGGGTACTGGAAAGTTGGTCCAACGCTACGACATATGTCTAACTGTAAGTCGGTGCGGTGACTATGTAGAGAAGTACCAGGAAGGTGTATTGTGACGGTACGTCACACAAATATTGACATTTTTATCGGTTGTAAACCGCAGTTAAAGTATTTTATGAATATAATTAGCGTAAAAGATACAGTTAATGTTCGTGAAACAACTGATATGCAGCGATAATTTAAGAGTAGCAGCTTTATTTAATGTCTATGAAAATAAAAAAGGATCGAAAGAGACGCAATTGTACGGCCGAGGAGGAAGGGCGTATTTTATGGTAAACACACTGTTTTGTTTCGCTATACGGAAGGTAGCCATAGAGCGGCTACACATATTTCATGTAAGTTATTCTGTATTATTCAATAATAAACTTATTATTGTTATCAAAAAATGAATTTCCTTGTAATAGTTGTCACCTCAAATGCTCGCAGTTGGTAATTATTTTTTAATAACCATTTTTTTAGTAATTTTCGCTGCGATAAGCTCATCTTCCGATGCAGCCTCTGGTCGGCCATTACGCGCCGAAGTATTAATTTATTTTTCAGTGTTGACAGTAACTGTAAATGCGAGAGATTTCGTTGGAGGAACCTTTTTAAATTGCAACAGATAATTAGTTTACATTGAAGTTCATTTTTTAAATTATACAGATTCCATGAGTTCAGTAAGCTTTATCTTGGCCGCTCCACGGCAACAATCGAAATTCTCTCGAGCCTCCTTTGCAATCAATAAATAGAAATTAAAATTACATTCAATTCAGTTAACGGCAACTATATTTTAGTCATCACGTTCAAAATCTAAAGTTGGGACATGAATAACAGCGGCCCTTCAAGAACCCGTCTCATGTTTACTTATGCACGTAAGTAAAAATGATAAGAAAAGACAATATCCCTGAGAGAAAGAATCATGCACTAACAAAAGAAAAATTCATGCTGATAAATTAAAAATAAAAATATATAAAATATATATGTAATTCTTTTGTATATAACTTAACAAATGGCAACGACGTCACAGCATCTAACTTTTCAATATCAAGACCTATCGGGCGTTCATAAACAAATAGCCCTCGTAGATCTGCATTTTCAACTTTTATAAGAAGTATTTAGGAAATACCAAGGTTTTCTGTTTCGTTTACTATTATTGGTATTCAAAATGCTTTCTACATTGTTCTAAGGACAATTTGTCCACTTTGAGTAGGCCGTATCCCGAAGTATCTCTGCACCTGGGAGCAACCAGTATGCTTCGCGAATTCTATACCATCTTGCCTCGTAGGACATTGTTAATACAGTCATCGATGCATCCAAAAATAAATAATTAATTCTGAAGACAGTCGAAACCAAGTCACTAGCCATCTCTACCGATCAATCGGCAAGGAAAAAGTTAATTTAAGGCTTGGACTCAAAGGAAAAACGTGCTAAACACCCATCTTTCTGCAACCACATTGACGACCCTGTTGCCTTTGGAACATCTTCTAGTAAATCATTCGTTAGTTGTCGGAGAAATCTGGAGTACCCCTCACCATTCAGTTCATCACAGAAATGAGCCCCGATAACTTTCTCATGGATGATTTTAAGACAAGGGACGGGTTTTCTTCTGACGTAACGTGAATACCTTGGATAGTTATCTAACTGCTACACTAGTTTTTAAACCGCCAGAACTACTTTCGCGAAGGCCAGCTTTTGATTTAGAATCTACGTGCAGATGGTGATCCTTGTGTGGAAATCATCTTTACGTAATGCCTGATCAACATCGATGTGATACGAAAGTAAGCAGCACATTCTGCAGGTGGTACTAATACTCACTCCGGAATGCTGTGATTTTCTTCGTTTGAAAAATGTGGGTCGAGATTGACTGGAGTATGTATCTGCGTATTTGCACTTCTGTCGTCTCTAAGACGTCTTCTGACTTATAGGTCGGGTACATCTCGCCAACACCAGAAATCCGTGCCTTCAATCACCGAAAAACAAATCGTACTGGATATGCTTGATATTGGTATCTCTCTACGTGAAGAATCTCTGCTTGTAGTTAATTTTGACGACATTCTCCGCATACCAAAAGATGTCAGATAACTATTCCTTACTATATGCCATTTCTGGACGAATAACAAAGTGGAGACCACCATATAAAGCCTTCACAACGTCCATTAAAGATCTCTTACTCGACACTAGTAATGGTAGAGCAGTGAGGAAATGCAAGTCACGCCATCAGGCTTCCACAGTTCACGCTCGCTTCAGTTGATACGTGGCTAGCCGTAGCGCGTTGCCAGGTAGAGTTCCCTGACGATTTTTCCAAAATACAAAAAAATACATTTTTATACAAAACTGTTCAGTTTAATAGTTATTTTCAACGTTTCTGATTTTTCCCCTGTTCCCATTTCAAATTGTGGAATTGAGTTCGTTTTCCCTCATTTCCAAAAGCTTCCAGTCAGTGTAATATTCATCGTTCTGTTATCTTTTATCGGTCTGTCTAAAATGCATTTTAGCCGAGGAAGAACGGACGCCCCGTTTTCGAGAAAAGGATGTACACGGTTTAAGTCTGAAGCATTCATATAACGGGTATCGGAACGGTGCCAACTTCGTATTTCGCTTTGTTTTTGACCCAGTTCCACACGATGCTGTATGACTTCATCGCGTGTTATCCAGCTGGATGCTCCAATGTATAGAGGATTTCTCGTCGGGATGAACCTAGTGCGGTGAAAGACGGCGAATGAATATCTCAACGAAGCGTAACAATTGGGGCTCTACTACTTAAGTGAGGATTATTATCAGATGTCGTGAACAGCTCTTCACGATTATTCACGAACAATTGTTTTCTTACCGGAGATGTGCTACTGATGTGACTTCTTGTCAGGCAAATGAATTATTCGCACTTGTTTTTAGCCTTACGATTTTTCTCTGTAAGTTTCTTTAGGAATTTCTGTGTCATGAAAGCACTTCTTTCATATTTTTCTCTTAAGACCGTTATGGGTGATATTACTAGTTGTGCTCCTATCTGAAATATCTGTTTCGGTTGCAAATAACACAGCTCCCATGTCCGGTAAAAAGAAGTGTGGAATATTAGAAAATCCTACCGACGACCTACTCTTTAGAGCCGAAGATCACTCTCGCATATGACAATGATGAAACAGAATTTAGCTGTGGTTTTTTTTAACTAACTGTCCCGACACATTGAATTGTAAGCCATCTCCAGTGGCAGTTATACACTCGTATCACAATTTGGTAATGATGAAGGGTAGCTGAAGTTTTAAGAGACTAGTCAGAAAGAATCAATTCGCAGAAAAAAGAGGATACGAGAGTACTAAGCAATGAAGATATTCGCTTGAAATTATTTGAGGCAATAGATACTGCAATTATGAATAGCTCAGTACGGAGGAATGAACATCCCTAAAAGCGGCAGTCACAGCTGAGGCGAAACGGCTACATGAAAAAAGTGAAGAAATCGAAAAAGAAGTGATTGTTGGAAGGACTGACCCAGCATACGGATAAGTTACAAAAAACTTCGGCGAAATTAAAATCAAGTGCGATATCATTACGACTGCAAGTGGAATTTCACTTTTATGTGCAACGGAGAGAGCGGATAAGTAGAAAGAGTACATTGGGGTTTGGGGGAGGGTTTATCTGATGACGTGACAGAGGAAGAAACAGGAGTCGATAGGGATAAGATAAAGGATCCAGAATTCTAATAAGAATTTAGAAGAGGTCTGGAAGACTTAAAACAAATGAGGCAGAGGAGATAGATAACATCCCATCGGAATTTCTAAAACCATTGGGGAAGTGAGAAGAAAACGATTATTCATATTTGTGTATAGAATTTATGAGACTGGGGATACATCATCAGACTTCCGGAAAAACATCATCAGCACAATACCGAAGATAGCAAGAGCCGAAAAGTCGAGAGTTACCATACAATTAACAACTCATACATCCACGTTGCTGACGAGAATAATATGCAGAAGAATGGAAAAGAAAGCTGAGGATCTGTTAGATGACGATCAGCTTGGCTTTAGGAAAGGTAAAGGCACCAGAGAGACAGTTCTCGCGTTGCGGTTGATAGTGGAAGCAAGACTGAAGAAAAATCAAGACACGTCGACCTGGAAAAATCGTTAGAAAATGTAAAACAAAGCAAGCTGTTCGACATCCTGAGAAAAAGGGTGGTAAGCTATAGGGAAATACAATATGTACAAGAACCAAAAAGAAGCAAAAAGAGTGGGAAACCAAGAACGAAGCGCACAGATTAAAAAGCGTGTAAAACAAGTATGTTGTCTTTTGCCCCTACGTCGAAGCAGCAATGATGGAAACAAAAGGAAGGTTGAAGAGTGGGATTAAAATTCAACGTGGAAGGATATCAACGTTAAGATTCGCTGATGGTATTGCTATCCTCAGTAAAAGTGACAAGGAATTACAGGACCCATTGAATGAAATGAACAGTCTAATGAGCGTAGAATATCGATTGAGAGTAAATGGAAGAAAGACGAAAGTAATGAGAAACAGTGGAAATAATAACAGCGTGAAACTTAGAATAAGAATTGGTGATCATGAAATATATGAAGTTGAGGAATCTGCTACCTGGGCAGCGAAATAACACATGATGGACGGAGGAAGGAGGACACAAAAAGCAGACTATCACAGGTAAAAAGGATATTCCCTGCAATACAAGTCTACTGGTATCAAACATAGAATTTAATCTAAGGAAGAATTTTTTGAGAATGTACGTTCGGAACACAGCACTGTATGGCAGTGAGGCAGATCAGAAGAGAATCGAAGCATCTGATATGTGGTGTTACAGGGGGAAGTTGAAATTTAGGTTGACTGATAAGATGGACTGGTAGGTTTCTCCGCAGAATCAGTGAGGAAAGAGATACATGGAAAACACTGAAAAGCAGAAGGGAAAGGATGATAGGTCATCTGTTAAGACAACAGGGAATAACTAATGCTAAACAGAGTTGCAGAAGATAGAAACTGTAGAGGAAAACAGATGAGAATCTAGTAGAAAGCGTCGGATGGTCTTTAAGGCTATTCGCAGATAATGCAATTGTTTATACCAAAATAGTAACTCCAGAAGATAGTAAGAATTTGCAGAACGACCTGCACGGAATTGATGAATGGTGCAGACTGTGGGCGTTGACCCTGCCCGTAAATAAAAGTAACATATTACGCATACATAGGAAAATAAATCCAGTAATGTACAGCTACACAATTGATGACAGACAGCTGGAGACATTGTCCATCGTAAAATATCTAGGCGTAACTATCCAGAGAGACCGTAAGTGGAATGGCCATAAAGACGAATAGCGGGAAAAGCAGACAACAGACTCAGATTCATCGGAAGAATTTTAAAGAAATATGGCTCATCCACGAAAGAATTGGCTTATAAGATTCTTGTTCGCCCGATTCTTGAGTACTGTTCATCTATCTGGGATCCCTGTCACGTAGGGCTGATAGAGGAGATAGAAAAAATCCAACGTTTCGTCACGGGATCGTTTAACTGGCGAGAGAGCGTTACGGAGATGCTGAACAAACTCCACTGGTAGACGTTACAATAGAGGCGTTGTGCATCACGGATAGGTTTACTATTGAAATTTCGGGACAGCACTTCTCAAGAGGATTCAGACAACGTATTACTTCCTCCCACATACATCTCGCGTATTGACCACGAGGAGAAAATTCGAGAAATTAGAGCCAATACAGAAGCTTACCGACAATCATTCTTCCCACACACTATTCGCGAGTAGAACAGGGTTGGAGTGATCAGATAGTGGTACCGGAAGTACCCTCCGCCATGCACCATTTGGTGGCTTGCGGAGTACGATGTAGATGTAGAATACATCTAGCAAATAATTGAAGACGTGGGTTGCAAGTGCCACACTCTGAGACGAAACGGGGCACACGAGAGGAATTCGTGGCGGGTCGTATCAAACCAGTCAGAAGACTGACGATTCAAAAAAGAAAAAAGAAAAAGAAAATAGCCCATATTCGCCTGAAGTGCAAACTAAATGAAGTGGAGATCGCCTAAAATTATAATCTCGACAGTTGACTGAGAGTCTGAGGGCCAGATCTCCCGCATGCGAGTCCAATGTCTAGTGTTCCACAGGAGTCACGAATGGTACCGACCACACCAACTACTGGATAATTAAACATGTAGCGAATGCGTTGACATTGTATTTAAAGTAAGCTAGCACATGTTTTTAATGCTCTTGAATGTTAAACTTCCACGATTAACGTCAATTTTGCGGGTATCCTTCTTCGTTTACTGGCACATTATACCAGGAATCAGGATTTGTAATATAGTTTGAATTATTGTGCCCTGTGAGGTATCTTTCCTTTGAGCGACGAGCGCGAAGTATGTGTTCGGGGCCGACGATGAGCTAGGGAGGTGACAGCTCTTCAAACGCAAGTCCGTGCTGTTCCGACGTGACAGTTGTGGCTGTTTGGAGAATGAATGTCACCTAGTGGGAAACTTGTTACGACGTGACGGTTGGATCTTAACTTCCGTTCAGAATTCTGGATATCTTAAAGAATCCTGTGTCAGCTGTGATATCGGATTTGTTACCTGTCAGTCAATTCCGATCATTGGTCATAAGGTCTACCTGTGGATTACGACCTGGGCAGTGAAAGCACCTGCTTGCTAGCATTACAGGGATGCTGTTGATTCCCACATCGATCCTTACAAGGGAACCTCCCCATCGCACCCCCCTCAGATTTAGTTATAAGTTGGCACAGTGGATAGGCCTTGAAAAACTGAACACAGATCAATCGAGAAAATAGGAAGAAGTTGTGTGGAAGTATGAAAAAATAAGCAAAATATACAAACTGAGTAGTCCATGGTCAACATACACCACATCAAGGATGGTCTGAGCTCAAGAGCGCCGTGGTCCCGTGGTCAGCGTGAGCAGCTGCGGAACGAAAGGTCCTTGGTTCGAGTCTTCCCTCGAGTGAAAAGTTTAAATTTTTATTTTCAGACGATTATCAGAGTTCAGACACTCACACATAATCAACTTCGCTCTCCAAAATTCCAGGACATGTTCAGATTTGCTTGGACATATGCAGGATTTGACGGTCTACACACGGAAAAATTTTAAAACGTTAAAAACATATGTTTTGACAGAGCACAGGGAAAACTGTGCGTCTGTGAAACTGTTGCATTCATTTGTTGCAGTTTATGTGACAAACTCTTACGTTTTCATCACTTTTTTGGGAGTGATTATCACATCCACAAGAAAACCTAAATCGGGCAAGGTAGAAGAATCTTTTTACCCATTCGCCAAGTATGCAAGTTAGGTGGGTCGACAACATATTCCTGTCACGTGACCCACATGCCGCCACCAGTGTCGTATAGAATATATCAGACGCGTTTTCCTGGATCAAATGTTTTCGGTTCCCATTGGAGAGGCACGTCCTTTCGTCTACTAATCGCACGGTTATGCGGTGCGGTCGCAAAACACAGTCACTAAACTTATTACAGTGAACAGAGATGTCAATGAACGAACGGACAGATCATAACTTTGCAAAAACAAAGTAAGTAAACCTCTCGCTCGAGGGAAGACTTGAACCAAGGACCTCTCGCCCCGCAGCTGCTCACGCTAACCACGGGACCACGGCGCTGCTGCGCTCACATCGTCCTTGACGTTGCTTATGTTGCCCATGAACTACTCAGTTTGTATATTTTGCTTATTTTTTCGTAGTTCCACTCAACTTCTTCCTGTTTTCTCGGTTGATCTGTGTTCAGTTTTTCAAGGCCTATCCACTGTGCCAAATTATAACTAAATCTGAGGGGGGTGCGATGGGGAGGTTCCCTTGTTAGAAGTTCCAGTGAGCATTTTGTTTTTCGACTGTTAAGAGGCATTGTGATCGGACTGTGTGCTCCCCGTCCTGGTTACTCATAAACTTGTCAGAAACACAGCAGAACGAGTGAACCAGTTACGTCTGGTTCGCTAAGTCATTTCCCGCCTATTGATTGTTGCTAATCTTGTGGTATTAGTGAAGCTGTTGGGCCAAGGTGGCTCCCGTTAAGTATGACACATGTTCAAAATGGGAAGGTCGCATGTAACTTAAGTTACTTCTGTGATGTGGAGATTGAAGTTATATTTGTTGTTCTTTATTGCACCTTGTGTGGAGGAGTGGTCCCTTAATGTCAAGACATTCTGTTATGTGTATGTATAGTTTCTAAATTTATATTTGATGTTCATCTCTGCCTTATGTGTTATTGGAGGGGAACCTTGCAATTTTGTCTGT